>NC_136615.1:24417513-24636195 GCF_933228915.1 Telmatherina bonti
CTTTTTCTGATAATGTCCTCATGTGTTTCTATGCTCAATCAGCCTCTATAGGCCTTGAAAACGGCTGTGTGTTGATATTTTCCTGCTTCCTTAATGTGGGAAAACTCAGCTGCAATGTCATTTGGTGCCTTGAAAGCAAAAGTTGTTAGGGGTTTCTCAGCCTTGGGATGTTGCCAGGCAGAAATGTTCATTAAAAATGTCACTGTGCCAACAAACTTGGAGTTTTCAGGTTAGAGAGTTGTGTGGTGTGACTTTACATTTTGCAATGCTCTGCTCTGCTTTTCTCAACTCTGCTTTGACAAAAGCAGATCTTCCAAGGTTTAAGATCAAATAAAGTGTTTTGATATTAATACCGAACATAAATCAGCCATTTCTGAAGTGGTTAAAATAAGCAGCCATTGTTTGGTAACAAGTATGAACTGGTAAAAATGATAGACATAAAGAAATGTATTGCTAGAAAGACATGCTTTGGATTTTCACTTCGTCTTGGCTCCAGCAAACCTCTCCCTACTCCATTCCACACACACTACTTTCATGACTTTAGGATAATGCAGAAGATCAAATTAGAACCTTTATTTTAAAGGGGAATTAAAGGCATTTCCAGCCTCTTAACACATTTATGACTATTGAATATCAGCAGGGATGTCAAAGCTTTGATTAATGCCAATGAATTGAAAATTACTGCCTCAAATACTGACACTTAGCTCTTATCTTAAACACTGAAATCTGCACCCACTGAAACTATTAAGCACCTCTTGCATATGAAGTCAGTTATTTGAAATAGTGTTATGTGAGCAAAAGGGAATTTTGAAAAACACGATTTTTATGCATAGAAATTGGAATTAGGTTTTTATTGTATAATGTTTGAAAAATATCACAGCTATTCTTAAAGCAATACTACACAAGTTCTCAACTTAAAATCCTGTGTTTGACTCGTTTTGATGGCACACTGGCATTCATTGTGCATATTCCTAGGGTTGTCATTGCCTGCAGCATCTCCGAGCTACGAAAACCCACTTCATAACTTTGTGTTCAAGCCCAGAGCATCACATGACACGTTTGTTTTGCTTTATGGGACCACATCACACACCAGCAGCACATTAATTGTTTAAAATGTGCACCATTGTTGATTGAACAAATAACCTTAAGAAGACAGAAAAGGAAGGGGAAAAAAAAGGGATGTAAGCGATGGAGTCAGAGATAAGAGAACCGTAAACATTTAACTGACTTCTATTGACTGTGGGGAGCTCAGAGAAGAGATGGGATGCAAGACCAAATGAAAATCTGAAGCTGAAGAGTTTTTCTAACTGGATTTAAACGTTTCTACATCTGATGGGAATTTAATCTCCAGTGGCAGTTTGTTCCTCTTGTTTGCAGCATAATAGCTAAATGCAGCCTCTCCATGTTTAGTCTGGACTAGTTGACCTGAGTCTTTGGATCAAAGAGCTCTGCTTGGTTTATATTCTCTGAACATATCCAAGATGTTTTCTGGTCCTAAACCATTCTGGGATAAGTAAACGGCCAGTACGATTATAACAATTATTCTGTGATTGACTGGAAACCAGTGTAAAGATTTTAAAATGGGTGTGATGTGTTCAGATCACATAGTCCCAATTGAAGTTCTAGCAGCAGCATTTTAAATGAGCTGCATATGTTTAATGCTCTTTCTAGAAAGTCTTCTTAAACGACCACAGTAATCCAGTTTATTG
Organism: Telmatherina bonti; assembly: GCF_933228915.1. Taxonomy (NCBI): domain Eukaryota; kingdom Metazoa; phylum Chordata; class Actinopteri; order Atheriniformes; family Telmatherinidae; genus Telmatherina; species Telmatherina bonti. The sequence continues at coordinate 24,419,223 of NC_136615.1, forward strand.
GAGATTAGTGCACGGAGAAGTTTCTCCTGGTCTTTCTGGGAGACTGTACTTCTTTTTCAGATTATTCAGTTTGGTAGCAGTTTTTATCTTCATCCTTTATCTTCATTTAATTCAATAAAATTTCTTCCTCATCCAGGTGTTTATTTGCACCAAGGACTGACATGGTAAGTCTATTAGAATGCAGTCATGTGCTGAAAAACACACACAAAGTTGTGTATCGTCTGCGTAATTTAAGTTCTGTAATATCTGACCCGAAGGGAGCGTTTGCATGCTGAACAGAAGACTTCCAAGTACTGACTTGATGTTTCCGTGTTGTTGCAGAGTGAGCTGCTGTGAATCCTGAGAGCACAAGTCTCCTGACAGGTGACAAGATGGCATCCAATAACACCCTGCGCAGCTATTCTATCATCCCATGTTTCATCTTTGTGGAGGTGAGAAGTTCTGTGTGTAGGCATGCAAGATTGTATAAGAATGTATGTTTTGTAAGTTTGGAAACTTGCTCTGAAAAAAGGAATGGTTTTAAAACCGACTTTGAAAGATCCAAAGAAGATTTACTGTCACCATGGCAATAAAATGAAGCTCCCAGTTGGGCAAGATGACTTGCTTTAATGGGGTCGGCCATTCAGTGTTGAGGGTGAAGGTAAAGGCGAGGAGCTGGGAATTTTTAATGTCACTGCAAGGTTTCCACTGGGATACAGATAGAAATGTGTGTTTGAGATGATTTAACTATCAGCAAGTGACCTCCTCTGGTAAATTATACACAGCTAACCAGAACAGAATGTGTTGGAGTGTGTCTGCGAGCTCTCCAGCTTCTTCATATTTAATTACAGCGTCAGCTGAAAGTTCTTAATCAGGAAGATGTCTCAGGGCACTTTGCATTCTTCTCCTCCTATCTGTGTTTGACTCACATGTGCTTGTGTTTGTGCATGTGCACACACACTTGCATTAGAAAACATTGTTTAGATAGATTTATGCTAAATCATTTGTACATCTGTTAAAAAAAACAACAAAACCAAGTAATGCCTTTCTTCCTGGCTGACATTTGTGTTGTGATTCACCCACATCGTAAAGGCGTCACTGGTATACAAAGTTTTGAGCACTGTCCTCTTAAGTTTGTGGCTGAGAGCAACAGTGATTTATGACATTTTTTAACATTAGCAGAGAGCTTTATGTGAGATGTACAATATCTTATTTAATATGTACAGTTTCTGAGACATTTAGCATCACTTAATGGTAGAAACGGGCCTGCGATGGATTGGCGAGCTGTCCAGATTGTACCCTGTCTGTTGCCCAAAGACTGCTGGGACAGGCACTTGAGCAAGAATCAGGATAAAGAATAGAGTCAATGAGGAAAAGCAGTGTCATATGGTGGGGAAAGCGCTCACAATAAACTCCAGACGCAAACGCTGCAACAAGCATTTACCCGTGAAATGTCATACGGCCATACTTCCCCCAGATGGAAGGAGATCACTGCTGCCGTTGCAAAGCACCTGTGACAAATACCTCATGACTGACACAAATTACACAAACAATCTTATATTGTTATGTAGATTGTTATAGGGATATAAAATGAGTTATATCAGGATATGAGATTTTGGTCGTATCGTCCAGCGCTATATAGGAGATATATTTAGACTCACGTATCGCATTTCATGCAGAGCAGCACAGATTCTCAGCACAGATATGTTTGTTGAGCAGCAAGAGCATAACAAACTTCTACATTTTAGTCAAAGAGCATCCATGGTGGAACTCATAGTGACCGTCTTGGTACTCTACACACAATCATTTTTAAGGAATGCTACATGTGTTCATCCAGGCATATTCTGTTTAATTGTTTTGGAAAGCAACAAACGTTTATTTGTTTAACACATTTCATGTACAAGACTACTCAAGTGCTTTACATGAAACATTAAAAGCACGACAGCAGGGTGCACAAGAAGCATGAAAACAAAGCGCATTTAAAAACAAACTTTGAAACAAGAAAATTTGACAAATGAACAAATGAAAGGAGTTGAGTCAAGACAAAAATGACAAAAGTTCGTTTTCATTAAACCATCTGTTTTGGTGATCAGAAGAGGCAAACAGAGGCACAGCTGAATTTCAGCAAACCTGCAGTTGTCTGAGAGTTTGTTTTTCCATGTTTAGTTTGGACTGGTAGAAGAGAAAGCGGTGGCCTGAGGGACCAGTTTGGTTCATAACAAGCCAAAGCTTCTGAATGTAATTTGGCCCTAAGTATGTCAACTCTAAAACATCGAGGAAACATCCACATCTGGTAAAAATACTATAATTTCAAATGTAAATGCGACTTACTACACTTTTTTTAGGATGGCTCAGTCAGACTAAGTTTAATCCAGGTGCTGCCGATGTCTCCGGAGGCAGAGGAGAAGGAGGGATGCATCCACCTGTGGTTGCTGCAGCGGTTGCTATCTTGGGCTCGCCACATTGCTGAAATAATCCAAGCTGTCGGAAGTGGTTCAGCGTGACACCTGACACACTTCCTGTTCTTCATAGTATCGCTGAACCCCTTTTTTTTTGTCCCTTTTCCAAATGTAATGGATAATAATACGTTGTCAAGGCTGGCTAATGACTGAGAGCTGAATACTGAAATAACTTAATAACTTGCAAACATCTCCAGGGGAAGTTTCTCAACCATAAAAAGAATTAATAAACAATTATGAATGAAATTTATTTTTAAACGTATGTAAATCAAAATAAAGAGATTACTTTCCAGGATGGGTGGGCCTGATTTGTGACTAGGCAGACCTTGGTTTGATCAGTTGACTGATTGGTTCTGCTCTCTATAAAAACAGGTAACAGACTTGAACCCTTTAAGATCTGAACCATGGAAAAAATAGAAAAAAAAGTACAAGTGTTTTAGTATGACATCATTATTTGTCCCTTTAAAAAAAAAAAAAAAATGCTTAGGGATATTTGACCTTTATAACAATGTAATATGTCAAAATTATTAAAGTGTATTTCTGCTCTCTAGTATCTATTAGGGGGGAGAAGACAAGTATCAGAATGTGATTTTCATCAAATCTTTTATCATAAAGTGATGTCAGATCTCCCAGAATGTTGTAGGAGAGATGTCACATGCGCTCTGCTGGGTTGATGTTGACTTTACATCTGTGGGGGGATTTCAAGTCTTTATTAATGTGCAATATTTATCAGTGTAATTTTTCTGAAAGTTTGTTTTATGGAGTTACAGCAGAATTATGCTCAGATTGTTCATATCACCCAAAACAACAGAAAGGATCATATTAAAATTAGTTTCACTCTTCAGCAGAAAATAGTCAGAATCTCTCCAAAGTCAGAATTTAATAGTCCCCTGAGTCATGTTTTCTGAAATTTACATCACTTTGCTTTTCCTTTTTACAGTTTTTCAAAGACATCCAAACCATCTCCCAGTTTGATATCGCCTGTTCATGTTTTTTTGTGTTTGATAACTGTCATATCTTCATAGCCTCGTTCCTCTGTTGCCCCTCCTTTCCCAGCTGAACCTGCTTCTCCATCCATCCTATTTCTCTCTGAGCCACTGGAGCTTTTCCTTCCCCTTTCCTCTCCCTGTCCTCCTCTGTGTGGCTTTATCTCCATTGTTCCTTTCCTGCTTGCTTCTTTGTCCAGCATATTTCTTCCTTCATCTTTTTTTCCCCCCTTCCTTCTCTTACTCACCCTGCCTGTCACGAGCAGAGTAAGGCGCTGCTGTCACATGACAGAAGGAGAGCTCTCTGATTGGGCCATGCATTTCAGTGCCAGAGGCAGTGTGACAGGGAGGATGCTTATTCATGGTGATTTTGTTTATTTAGAAATGAAACTTGTTGCTTTTATTTATCTGCTGCTCAACTTCAGCATTATGATTTGCTGCTTCCATTTGGCTGAACAGTAGCTGTTTTTCTTTTTTAGGAGTAACATCAAACTGTGTGATAAAAAGACATAAGATTAAGATCATGATGAAGAAGGGGGACTTGAAAGCAAAAGAGAGGTATGTTGTTTGTCTGAAATTAATTCAAATGCAGTGGATTCAAGGCAAGTTTGAAGACTGAGATGAAAACGGATGCATCTTGCATACGGTTATGTAACAGTACAGAGCTACAGGCATGATTTTTAAAAAAAGGCCAAATAGACCTTATAGGTTTGTGGAAAAGAACAAAAAAGTGGTGGCATTCGCCAGTTTCAGCCATTTATAAAGTAAAGAAAGCATCTATATTATTTGCTGTAAAAAAAAATAAAAAAAATAAAAAAAAAATTCAGGAAGCAAACTCATCATTTGACTTATGTAAGTGAAAATACTAAAATAATCAATTATTTTGCTCAGCATCATATTTCAGTTTGGGGTAACTGTTGTGGCCCATTTAATAAACAAACAAGGGGAAAAAACAACAAAAACAAAACACCCATCCCTACAGGAGCTCATTCTTTTCATCATGTCAACAGACATGTTTACAACATTTCTTGAACTGGGCTGTAATTCCAGGCAGACCTGTTTACATGGAGCCTGCAAAACATGATTCCGAACATAACGTGTGTTTACATGCACTACATCTTTGAATGGAATAAATTATTTTGGCATTCTTACTGATTTTATTTTTCTCCCCCCTTACTGTCTTTATTACACATTAAAATGCCTGATATATTTTTTGAAATATACTGTATGGTATAAGACAAACTGTGAAAAATAAGCTAGAAGATAAACAGCAGGATTACGTTATGTTGACATATAACAGGCATGCAATGGTTTTTACCAAAAATTTCAGAATATTTTTTTTATTCAGACAATCACAATCAATATAAAGTTATCAGATTCTTCCAGTTAGTATTTTTCTATAAAGAATTTTTAATCCAATCAGGTGTGTAACCTGAATGCTTGTGTCTGCTTAAACATGGCTGGTATAAGTTTAGGATAAACCTGAAGAGAATCTATTGACTTGAATATTTGTTGTTTTTTTTATTATTCTCGTTGACATTGCAAGTTTCAAATTTTTAAATCGGATGTGAAAACACCTCCAGATCAAAGCATTGACTTGCTTTTTCATCTATTTTTCCTCTTTTAATTTTCCTCTTGTTATGCACACGTTTGTAGTCCCATTCCTCTCATGGAGGAATATTAAATGAACAGATTGCTTTTCCAAAAACATTACAGCTGCTGATTGAAATATCCAAATAAAAAGAGTAATACTATGGGTGTGGTACGTGAAAGAAAATGTTTATCCTTTTCTAAGGCTCAATTTCAAAAAGGTGAAGTTTGTGAATATGTACGTCAGGATAAAAAACAATCCGGGGAGAGTAGCTGACTTCACTGTCACTTCAAGACAAGTTTGACAACATAGGTGTAATATCACGGTTTCTAGCTTGGCAGGCCAGGGTTAGATGTCTATTTCTGTCAGTGCTTTTTCTCCAGTCTACTAACACAACATGACAGTGAATTGAAAATCTAGGACTCTGTGTTGGATTTATATAACATCTTTGTTTTCACTTTGGGAAGGAGGGGTGAGTGACAGCTGTGGCGATACAAAAGATATGAAAGTAAAAGGAAATAAAAGGGAAGAAAAACAAAGCAAATGTAGATGATAGAATGTTGTTATTGTTTCTTTTGTACTGGAATGAAGATTAAAATGACTGTTTGGTGGTTAATTAAAAGGGTCTCTATTATGTCATTTCTAGTTTTCTACAATGTTATTATACTCATCAGACATATGAGCAGTGAGGGTTTTTTTTTATTTTATTTTATTTTTTTTTATCATCTAAACGCATGTTTGAGTTTTCCATGACTCCCTATGTTTGGTTTCCATGACGACGGAAACGATTCGTTTTAGAGTTTGGTTTTTTTTTTCAATTTTTTATTTATTCTACTTTGGCGTCCCGTTGGAGGGACGCAGTGATTGGTCTTCTTCTTTAGGTTGTGCATATTCATGAGAAGAAAGCCACGCCCACATTAACTGTTCAGTAAAACTACTCCTAGCAGTTGATCAATCAGAAGCAGCCCGCAGGCAGGACATAGGGCGAAGCTTTCTGTGTTTGCTTGTTTATGTCAGAGGCTGATCTGAGGGGATCAATACAAAATGAATGAAGGGATTTGTGAAAAATGCACTGTACTGTAGTTATCATATATATATATATATATATATATATATATATATATATATATATATATATATATATATATATATATATATATATATATATATATATATATATATACACACACACATATATATTCACAAAAAGTTAGGGATATTCAGCTTTTGGGTGAAATTTCACAACAAGCCTAAAATGCATTCAAACCTGTACAGGTGAACTTAATGTGATCTTCTCTAAGCTTTTAAATGCACATGTCCAACTGTTAAATGTTTCAATAAATTTTGCACAAGTTGCTGTTCTCTAACAAGGAGCTTAACGGCAAAAATCACGGCAGGTGTGTGATCCTTGAATTGACCAATAAATGTCCTGGTTCAATTAGAGCTGGTGTTTAAACAGTTGTCCACATCATGCTGTTCACATTTTGACATCATGAGACCAAGACGACACCTAACAATGGAACAACAGTCCCTTGCCATTGCGATGCTTCAAACAGGACGTTCTCAGACAGAAGTGGCCACTGAGCTTGGAGCGTCACAGAGTGTCATCAGCAGGTTGCAACGGAGATATCGAGAGACTGGAAGAGTCACAGAAAGGCCTAGAAGTGGACGTCCTTTGGCCACATCCCGTGCTGATGACCGCTACATTGTGAACACTGCCCTGAGAAACCGGATGATGAATGCCGCTCAACTCCAGGCATGTTTAAGAGAGGTGAGAGGCACCCAAGTGTCACGTCAGACCATTCGAAACCGTTTACATCAGTGTGGTCTGCGTGCTAGACGACCTGCACGGGTACCTGACCACACCACCAGGCACAGGCATCATCGTCTTGCATGGGCCAGGGAGCATTTACGCTGGACGAGGAACCAGTGGGCCTCAGTGCTGTTCTCTGATGAAAGTCGATTCACACTGAGCAGAAATGATGGCCGGCAACGATGTTGGAGACGTCAGGGAGAGCGCTATGCATCAGCCACTGTTGTCACCAGGCGAGCTTTTGGTGGTGGCGGTGTTACAGTGTGGGCAGGGGTGTCCACTTGGTACAGAACTGCCCTACACTTTGTGAATGGTACAGTGACAAGCCCAAACTACCTGAATAACATCATTAATCCAGTGATTGTGCCCCTACATGAACAGCACAGGCCTAATTTCATCTTCATGGACGACAATGCTCCTGCTCATCGAGGCCGCATCATCAGGGAACGGCTGTTGGAGACTGGTGTACCTCAAATGGAACGGCCTGCACTCTCTCCAGACCTGAATCCCATTGAAAACCTGTGGGATCAGCTGAGCCGTCGTGTAGAGGCTCGAGACCCTGCACCCCAGAACCTCAATGACCTGAGGGCTGCCCTTCAAGAAGAGTGGGATGCCATGCCTCAGCAGGCAATAAGTTGCCTTGTGAACAGCATGAGACGTCGTTGTCAAGCTGTAATTGATGCTCAAGGGCACATGACCAGATATTGAGACGTTCAAATTTTTTGTTGTGGTGTAACTACCATTGTTGTTACCTTTTGTGTTGAATGAATTTTTTGAGATGAGGAAATCAGTAGTGCATCCTTCTACTTAAATGTCTTACTTTTATGATATTATATCACTGTAGCATGAACATATTGCATTTTCCATAAATTTCACCTGAAAGCCAAATATCCCTAACTTTTTGTGAGTAGTGTATATATATATATATATATATATATATATATATATATATATATATATATATATATATATATATATATATATATATCTATATATATATATATATATATATACATATATATATATATATATATATCTATATATATATATATATATATATATATACATATATATATACATATATATATATATATATATATATATACATATATATATATATATATATATATATATATATATATACATATATAGGCTTTGGGATAGGGTAAGGAGTTTCCCTCTAGGGAGGGGCTCACAGTAGACAGTAGTCTTGCTGCTCTTTCACAGTAAATAGAGCCAACTGAGATGGTTTGGGCATCTGGTCAGAATGCATCTCTCAGGGGAGGGGTTTCTAACATATTCCAATGGGAGGAGGCGACAAAGCAGACCCAGAACATGTTGAGAATAACTAGAATAACTCCAGCAGTTCTGGATGATGCCACAGCTTGTCTTCATGTAAACAATCAGCGTTGCCTTATTGGAGGAAAACTAATAAGCCTGTCAATGCTGTTTTTGTATTAAGATGATAAGAAAGTTGAATTTAACGACTTTGATAGGGGCCAACAGCTGTGGTTTGGACGGTGGAGACTTCTGGCACAAAAGATTAAGGACAACTGTAACAGAAAAGGATATTATATATAGTATAAATCCTTCATTACCAAGAGGAAAACTTATATATTGCTGAAAGAAATTTCCTCCAACACTGTAACCCTTAACCCTTTATGGGGCAAGTGACTATTTTTGATCACTTCATTTTCTTTCATATTTAGCATAAAACTACATTTTATTTGTTAATGTAACAACAGAATAGAGGTCTTTGTTCAGACCAGAATGACAATTTTTAGGCTAAAATGTCTAATTTCAAGGTATTTCATTGAGTGCCCTATAAAGGGTTAGTACTCCCCTCCACTAAAATAAGGGTGAATCATTTGATGAGTCTGAAAATATTGATGCACACATCAAATCTTGTCCCAGTCAAATGCAAATTTTGAGCAAAAGTCATTTAATCTTTAAATCCTTTCAGTACTTTCTATGCTGGCTTGAACTTACATCCTTGTCATGCATCAGTATGTGTTACACCAGGGATGTTCTGCCACACTGGTGTGCAAAAGGTGAATTGTACTCTCCAGAGTCTAAGAATAATGGCATTCTGCAGTAACTTTACAATCGCCTCATGACAGGCAGTCTTGTCAGCCTGCCCTTCACACAGCTAATGCAGCGTGACGGTGGCTGAGCAGTGAATATAATAGAACCCCAAGTTATGCTTTATGCTGAGAAAAGAACATTTTCTCAGGTGTATGAACTCTCACAGAAAAATTCACCCCATGAAAAACTCCCAGAAATGGGCAGCATCCATCAGGGGTAACACTTCACCGCTAGTTTCTTTTCAATAGACCTGGCATGCTTCAGCATCTTAATCAAAAGGTAATTACTGGGCTGACTCCCAACCAAACAGGCTCTGCGACAGACTGCTGACAAGAAGAGCAAAGAGTCAGATCAAGCTGAAAAAGCTGCAATTGTTTCTCTCAGTTGGCTGTTTATTTGAAACAGCCTGATGACTCTTGTCATGACAAGTGGCTCTCTGCTTGTTTATGGCGTTCTCTGGTTTACAGAATGTGTACATCATTAGGATTAAGGTAAAGTTAACCAAATGTAGTGAACGGCAACAGAATTATTCTGTTTGTGCTTTGCTTTATGCATTTTCACATAAATCGGACAAACGTATGTGATCCTACAAGGTATTACATGGTATTTTTCCATGCAGGGGAATTTACATATTTTTAGGGGGAAACATGAATAATTTTACAGCCGATTACGTTGCTGGCTTGTTTGAGGAACCATAAAAAGAAGAATCATAATGAATGCCAGATTTTTGGGTGGTCAAACAGCTTTCATATCAAGATTCATATTATCATAACCATGGGTACAAGTTGAATTGATATGGCTTTGGGTATACTAGTTATACTAGCTATTTATTTTTTAATTAATTTTAATTATGCACATTGTGGCCCTTTGGTCAACTTTTAAGTTGCATTGCATTCCATTGTAGATGTCAGTCTTAATTAGTGCGTATAATTAGCATAAAAGAAGCCTCCGCAGCATGATGTCCTTGTAACAACGAGATAAAGCAAAACAAAACAAAAAATTCCTACTAGCCAAGCACATGCATGGGAAACTGATTAAGGAAAGCACACCAAAGACACATGAACACACGAGGAGATACACGTGGACGTCTTCATGTGGCCATCTGTTAGAGGACTATATGTGCCAACAATGCTCTCCTGTTCTCTGTCAACACAGTTGCTTTCTTGCCCTCGCTGCCTGAACCCACACTGGCCATAAGGTCCATTATGGCTTACAAGTGCACACATTCTACTGCAAATATGATTCATTGTAGTTGCATTTTAACCGCTTAATTTAATAGAAAAGCATACATTGTGCACTATTAACATGTTCTCCTTTTTATGTTAGTATTTTACACTAAACCCTGAAGTGTCAGAGCGATACAAAATCCACAACACAAATGCATAAACCACAAAACTCCACGATTAGCCACAAAAGCTGCAAAGGATGGTAGGCTGCTAATCTTTTTTTCAGAATTTATGCCACAGGTATACGACGAATAGCGATATTTTTCATTTGATTAAAACACAGTCAGTCAAGTCAGTATGTGCTTTTATAAATGTTAACTGAGACGTGTAAATAAAGTTATTTCCTGTTAGAGGTAGTGACTTCCATTAGTGCTTTCTGTGTGTGTTGCTGACTTCGTACAGTATAAAGTCAGGAGAAAAAAAAAAAAGAAGTGTAACTTCTGTTATAGCAGCTGTTGTGTTTGTGGTTAATTGTGGAGTATTGCCATACCATACTGTACCATGACTTATGCTTCAAATCATAACTAAACTATGTGAAGGTATGCTGTAGCATAGAACTTACAAATGGGTGATCCTGCAGTACAGATTGGATACAACTCTAAAACCATTTGGAGTGGGAATTGATAACAAAGATCATCTCACTCTAGTGCAACATTGATGTCACTATGGCACGCATCACCCACCGACACATTGTTGCACATGAACAGTTAAAAAAAAATGCTCAGAATTACCTCAAGCACCAGAATAAAGAGCTTAAAAGGACGAACAATACTTGAGTCCCAGTTTAAACAAGTATTCACCAACTTTGCCAGAACAATCTTTCAAGCATGGTCCTATTTGGTTCAGTGTCCCGGTGCCCCCTCATCACCCCACAGACTTCCTGTATTTGCACACAAACAAGTCTGAAGTACTCTTGCAGGCAGTGTTTTAATGTTCTGGCTATTGTAAGTTTCAAATCTCCCATGTCTGCCGTTGACTGGCGACCTGTCCAGGGTGTACCCCGCCTGTTGCCCAGTGACTGCTGGGATAGACTGCAGCTCTCTGCAACCCTAAATTAGGCCAAGCGGTTAAGAAAACGAATAGCTGGATGGCCTTTTTTTTTTTTTTTTTTTTTTTTTTTTTTTTTTTCATTTACTAAAGTATCAGTCCCCTTACCTTGGCCTTACCCCTGTGTTTAGCAAGGGTAAATGTCTTATTGTCATATGGGAATTAAATGGCTCTTCAGCACAGGTATTGGGAGCATTTTGGATGACTACATGACCACTACATTTTGCCTACCTTACTTTCTAAACAGCTAAGCAGATGCATCAAACCAAGAGGATGAATTAAAAAAATAGCACTGAGATCAATGATCGGGATATAGAAGCTTTTTAACTCATTATTTTGCATATTTTCTGAAATATTTGTTCTAAAATGTCACAAATCACAGCTGCTAATTAATAAAGTGGTACATTTTCTCTTTTTGTCTGACAAATGATCACAGTAACATAATGACACCTGGTGTTGGACATGAGTATTGCAAATGGATGGCTTGGCATGTTTTCAGAGCCACATCAGCAGCTTGTCCTCAATTACTTCTATGGATACGTTTACACAGGTTTAAAGATTTGGTAGGTTTTAAGTAAACCAGGAGAGAAAAGAAATAAGCTACCATTATCCATAAAGAGTCTTAAAGTTATCTTCTGCTCTGCAGTGGAGACAATGTAATGGGAATTTAGCATCATGACTGCTTATGTAAAACAGTTCCAACAGCGGTGGTATTTTAAGTCACCCTTTTTCTTCCACTTCCTCTTCCTCACATAGGATCTTTTTTCTTTTATGGCTTTAAAATATCTTTAAATAAAATGTCTCATCGCTTCCGCTTGATGCCAGTCTGAGCAGGATTTTCTTGAATGGCAGCAGTAGTAAGGCATTAGTGGCTGAGTGACACAAATGCAGATGATTTTCAGAAACCTCATTAAAAGCCTTGCTATGCAATGCGATGCATCCTCTGTTTCAGCACCGGCTCATTATCACTGACTAAAGACGCTATATATAAACGATATATATTTATAAATGTGAAATCTGCCTGCAGCTGAGTCTAGAAAAAAAAAAAAAGCAGTGAAAGGAGGCCAGAGACAAAAGATGATGTTAGTGGGATAAAAGGATGAGGGGGTGAGGGAGGAAGGGAGGTGGTAAGTGATGGTGGTGCCAGTGGTGGTGGTGGTGGGGGGTGTATATACACGATCTGAGTTAGCATGAGATGGAGAAAAGGAGAGCGAGAGGGAGAGATGCCATTTTAGAGGATATATTGTTTTGTTTGTTTGTTTTTTTTCTTTTAAACGAAGTCATTTCTGCTGGGAGAGCAGCAGAGCGATTAGCACAAATCAACCGCAGAACTGTTAGAGAAGTCGACTTCCTAAACCGAAAACTGAATCAGGACAACTCTACACCTTAGTGGATGCTCATCTGACAACTCTCTCTCTCTCTCTCTTCTGCCTGCTTCTTCTTCACTTTTCTGCACTCTTCCTCCATCTGGCATGTTTTTCTTCCAGCTCGTCATCATGTCCGGCACAGTGCTGCTGGCCTACTACATGGAATGCACGGACTTATTTGGCGTTCACGTTCAGGGTTTCTTCTGTAATGACGCTGAGCTGATGAAGCCGTACCCTGGCGCAGAGGAGTCCAGCTTCATCCCGCCCCTCATCCTCTACTGCGTGGTGGCTGCTGCTCCCACCCTTGTAGTAAGTAAAATCCATTTCATGTGTGTTTCACAGCAGTGGGTTCTCTGAGGATTGCGTGCATGTTATTATTTTTTCACATGTTAAATGAATTGATAAGATGTAGCATGCTTGCATTTACTTGGCATCTCTCATCAGAAATCCTTCTTATGTTTTAGTGGTAGAAAAATATTGATCATTCTGGAGACTATTTTAAAAGCAGGATAGTTGTAAAGACATATCAAATATGAATGAATGAATGAATATAAATATTATTAACGTGTATAAATACTCAGCAATGTTTTACTATATATTGTCTTATTGACTTTTTCTGCTAGATAGTATTTTAGTGTATGGAATTAGCACGTTTTAACGCAAACCTTTATCTGTTAATAGTGATTTCATTAAATATAGACAACTTTTTAGAGCCTGGTTTTGGGCAACATTCATATTTAGTTTCAGAAACTGTATAAAAAAATTAAACTTATTTGTAATAAAAGGGATGTAATTTATATATCCAAGCATTAAAATGCAGAAAACTTACTTTGCAACAATTTCCATGTCAATGATCAACAGAGGATCATTTTTAATTCAAATATTGTGTATTGTTTCCTCGTGAACAGCTACTTTAAAACTTCCATGTTTTAACAGGGTCATAATTCATATTCGTAAGGTTATTTTAATCTTAATATATATTATAAGTACACCCTAACAGGATCAACTTCGGTAGTACTATTATTTACCACCAATAAAATCACATAAGTATGTACATTTTATGTCTGTACTATGTTGTACTTTGCAGTCTATTTCTGGTAACATCATCTTAAATATAGGGCAGAAGTGGGAAACCTGCCATTGAGGAAGGAATGTTACCTGCATGCAAGAAGCTATAAAGATTATGATGAAAGGTATTTTAAATTTTAATGACATGTGAAGCGCAGGTGTAATTAAAAATGTGAAGGCATCATGGCAGGGAGTGAAGGTGGCAGAGTCTGGAAACTATTGTCATTCATATGATTTATCAATATGAACATTTTTAGATATAAAATAATAGATATAATAATTACATATAAAAAAAGTGTTTTACTTGCTTTATTAAGTTGAGTGATTGCTGTGGATAGATGCAGAGGAGTGGTTATGCATGTGTACATAACGCAGTTGATCTGAATGTTTCATGTTGGAGTTGCAGCATTCGACCACCAGGTGTCACTGTTGCTCCATGCTTGTTAACTTTACCCAGCGCAGCAGACGCCATATATCTCCAGGTCAGACCAGAGAAAAACCTCGTCATGTATTTTCATGAATGCATCAGAAGGAGAATTTCCATTTGTTTTCATGATGGTGCAGTTATTTCTCTCTTGAAAAGAGACACATAAAAAAGCAAACAAACAGAATGAAAGAAAATTAAGAAACCTTCTGAAAAAGCCCACGAGTCAATCCCACAGTTTACTATAAATCAGCTGATTTTAAGGAGCTGCAGGTTGTTCTTTGCCTTTCATGCAATTAAGTGTATTTTATAATTTTGTTAAATTTGTTACATGGATACCTCCATGTATCTGCCATCTTCTAAATCTCCAAAGACTGAAAGTCTTAAAGAAACAGGATCCCATGAGTCTGCTTGTGTTTTAATAAAAAGTATATATATCATTCATCTTGTATATGTAGATATATCCAGCTGTTTAAACATCTTGTCATTTCTGGATTTTTAATCTCGTTCCTCTCATCATGTTTGTGATGCGCCCTGTGATGTGCTACCTTCAAGCTTGTTTACAGTATTTTAAAAATCAATTTGCTGGTTTAAATTGATGAAAAGCTTTGAATAACAAATAGCTGATACTACTGCATATTTTTAGATCACCTCCTACAGAGACTGAAATTATAGAGCAAATTTGCCGTATGTGCACAAATATGAACTTATATAGTACATGTAAACATAAGATTGGAACGTCCTCCTCACAAAGGCATGTTTTAAAATAGCCTTATTTCAATAATGTTATTTAATTATTTGTAGAAACTCAAGTTATTATTTTATGTTGTTCATTTGAAAATATACTAACCTGCTTGAACTCCAGAGGGATATTATTTATATATATATATATATATAAATGTATATATATATATATATATATATATACATATATGTATATATATATATATATATATATATATATATATATATATATATATATATATATATATATATATATATATATATATGTGTATATATATATATACGTATATATATATATATATATATATATATATATATATATATATATGTATATGTATATATATGTTAAAGATCCTTGAACTGCAAAGTGTCTTTAGTCATCTGTGGTCCAAACTTTTTAATTGTGCCCTTTGAGAGTGCTATGTCAGGTGCCCAAGCTGAATTTGACACGACACACACACATATATAGAGACATATATATATATAATATATGTATATTGCTCAGTCTCCACATGCCTCATAAAACAGAGAGCAGGCAATCAGAATTAATGGCGACAGGGCTGAGATGTTGGCCAATTAGCACAGAGGCAGTAATTTTAACTAGAGCGTTCCACATGACCAGACCAACAAGGATCAGTGGAGGTTAGACGCATCGTATTCACACAGTCGTCAGCAAACTTTTTCAGCCTTGCAGAGATGATGATATATATAGTTTGATGTTTTTTCAAAATGCAGATCTCGCAAAGGTGGTGTTGATAGTGAGGACAGATTACTTAGCAACTTGTTAGCCTTTTGCGGTTTCTTAAGCTTTTAAAAAAAAAAAAAAAAAAAAAAAAAAAAAAAAAAAAATATATATATATATATATATATATATATATATATATATATATATATATATATATATATATATATATATATATATATATATATATATATGGTTCAGGTCTGGACTGTGGTGATCAATCAGCATGTGAAAATGATGCCTCCTGCTCCCCCAACCACTCTTTCCCAATTTCAGCCTTATGAGTCCTCGCTTTGCCTTTGTGGAATATGTCTAGGCTATTGGAGAAGAAAAAATCCATTCATAGATCAAGCTGGTCATTTAGCATCTTCAGGTTGTTAGCTGACCTCATTCTTTGGGCACATAATGTTGCTGACCCCACACCTGACCAGCTGCTGCAACCCCAGATCAAAGTTCTGCCTCCACAGGCTTGTACAGTAGGCAGTAGTCATGATGGCTGCATCACTTCATCTGCCTCCTTTCTTACCCTAATGCACCCATCACTCTGGAACAGGGTCAATCTGGTCTCATCAGACCACATGACCCTTTTCCATGACTCAAGTCAGATCGTTTTTACTCCCTAGCAAATTCAAGTGTTTTCCTTCAGTTAGCCTCTGATTAGTGGCTTTCTTTTTGCTACGTAGCTGTTCAGTCCCAATACCTGTGGGAATGCTTTTACTTTCACTATTAAATATAGCCCTGAGTTCTAGTGTTGTTTTTCTTTTATTTAAGTTCACCAAACGTTTAAAGAAACAAAAAGCTAATTGTTTACTGTTGAGCGCTGCCTGTAGACCAAAGCCAAGTGTGTCATGAGCCACACCTTCCTCTACCTGTAAGTGCAAACACACTGAGCAAATATGATAAATTAAATGCAGTTAGTGAAGATGTTGAAGTAATCCATGTTATTTATGTTGTTACTTAGAGTAGAGAAAGAGCTAGCTCCGAGTCAAACTGTAGCCCTTTAACTCTAGCTCCAAATACAAGGCCAGTGTTCATCCGTTCCTGGGCTTTTGTTTGTCTGACAACTTCGCCAACGACCGTAGTTGTTTTTAGAGGTAATATTGGATCCTGGTTGTCTTCAGATGAGCGTTTTTTTCCGCTCTCTGCCATTTTGCTTAGAAAATATACGTTGCCAGAGCTCGCTTGCTGGAGCTTTTTCTAGAGAGGGCTGCGAGAGGAGAGAGAAGGCGGAGATTCATATGAGTGTACATGAACGTGCGACTGGACCGGCTGGTAAAAACGAGGATGGAGATCAACACAGAGGGATGGTATGTGATGTCATGCAATACTTCAGATGAAATTACACCTCTAGATCTTCACAAGGCAGTTTTACAGTTCTTCAGTCCAAAAATAAGGAATTTTTGTTCATTATTTCTTTAAGTGGTCATAGATGGCGATCATTCAGGGTGTTTTTCTGACCACATTTTTTCCTGGAAGATGGTGTTTTCCCACTATCCTTCTAGTTTTCAGAAATGCGTCGGACAGTTCTCGACCCAATTTCAGTAGTTCCTGCAATTTTCTTTGATGTTTTCTCTGCTTGATGCATGCCAATGATTTCACCCTTCTGAAACGGTCTAACTTCTTTTTCACGACCGCAGAAGGTGTCTCTCCACATAGTTGTTTAAGAAATGAGAAGCTTGAATAAATTATTGTTGTTTATTGCCAGAATACTTCAAGTAAAGAATTGCATATTAACTTAATGAAATGAAAAAATACACCCCACCAATGTGTGAAATGAGTTGGAGCTTTTAAGGTGGACCTAAACGGCGCTGGCATGCAGGGAAAGGATGTGATATGAGATGAAATGAGAGCATCAGTGTAATATGGAGCACATCACAGCCAAAATAGGATAAAATAGAAGTTAGCTCTTGTTTTACTGCGGTCACATCCTCAACAATACTCTGTAAAAGGTTTGCATGTTTAACCTTTTCACTTTCTGCTAAATAAATCAATGAGTCAGTTGAACTTTAGGTTGTTTTTCACTTTCTAATGATGTACTTGGGGAGGTTTGTTTTCAGTTAGGTTTTTATATTAATATATTTTTTCATCTAGCCGTATTTTCATTGATAGTTTTACCATTTCATAAAATAACACAACAAGACAGGAGCATGTAACATTTTCTATTTAGACCCGAGAAGACAAAAAAAAAAAAAAAGTCTGGAAATGTTAATATCACTGAAAAAAGAAAATAAAAATGAAAAACTATAGCTCCTTTGAGGGTTCTGGTATTATAGGAAACCAGGGCTTCACTGTCACTTAGTGAAACAGCTGTTTAGACCAGCTTTTGACATGGTTGCATGGAAGATGATCTGAAGGGCACAAAGAGGTTAAACTGAGATCCACTAATTAAAGATCATGAGTTTAACACCGTTGAATATTCAGACAAAAGATAATTGGATGTGACCATTGACATGGAAACTGAAGAATATCTTTTGATAGCATGCTAAAGCAGAAGCAATGAAGACAGGAGGCCTGCAGTAGTAGCCCAAATATAGTAGAGAGTGAAAGAGGTTCATTCTTTCACTCTAAGGTTTAACTTAGACTTGGATCTCATTAAGTAAATATTTTGCTGTCATCACACATTCAGTAAAAATCTCAGTCATTATCTCATTGTTTTCTAAATATATAGATTTCCTTTTGGTATTATAGAGGTTGCCCCCTGCTGGCCAGTAGATAGAGTACAAGTTAAAGGTAGAGTATGTAAGATTTTCAATATTTTCAAAATACATTTACTAAAAAAAAAAAAAAAAAAATACAATCATAATTAGATAGTTTTTTTTTTTAAACATGTAGGTTCCAGTCTGTCCATATTTGATGCCCTTCTTGAATGTTTTCTGAACAGTAAAAAGAAAAAAACTTTTTTTCCACCAGTAGGGTGAGTATAAGCCCATTTATTGCAGAGCGGCTCTGAGCTACAGCTCACAAGTAATTCCTGCCCTCATTGGAGCTGGCAAGGAGGAGGGGTGAGGGGTAAGTTTTGCTCATTACTGCCAACCTGTGGTCGTTTGTGGAGGTAGCAGTTTTGTGGCTTTGCTCACGACCTGGTGTTTGCCACCTAGTGGTGGAAAGAATCGCCTTGAAATCTTACATATTCTGCCTTTAAATGCACTTTGCATTTATCAGGTTATAACAAACTTTTAGCTCCATCTACACTAAAGCCCATTGTCTTGCATACATTCTGAAATGTCTGGTCTGTCGACAGTATATGCAGCATTGATTATACTATGACAAGTTTAATCTACAATAAAGTATTTAGCCTTTCATTTGCCTTACTTCATCACATCAGTCGCTCTTGCTGCTTGTACGACTAAAAAAGAAAATAAAAGGTTAGTTGCAATAACAAAAACCACATTTTTTTGGGAAAAACACAAACACACACAAAAAAATCAAAACAAAAGAAAAACCATAAGAGATGGTGGAAAACACACTTGTCCTGGGGCTCTAAATAAACTCTTTTCTGAGGACACACATACATCAAAGGCCAAAACCATGCTTGCACACATATGCACTTACTGCATGCACACTGTTTCATATAAACACGCGTATAGTTTTATAACAGTCTGTGTTTCCCAAGGCAACCGGCAACGACTTCCATTATGTGTGTCCAGCAGCAGCTTTTCCATTAGACCTGATGTAATGTCCACTCTATAATGGACCAGAAGAAAGGTTGCATTAAGACACTGGTTTATATACACAGGCCAGACTGGGGCTAAACGTCCTTCTGCCATCTAGCAAGATATAAAAAATGCAAAAACTTTACTTTTGTTCTTCTTTTTTTTTTTTTTTTTTCTAATTTCTACATATATATTTTGACTTCTAAATGTTTCTGGATGCCTCAAGTAATTCCGTTTCCTTCTCTGGCTTCTGCAGATCTTCATCGGAGAGGTTTCCATGTATGTGATGAAATCAACGAGGGAGGTTCTCCTGGCACAGGAGAAAACCATAGTGACAGGAGACTGCTGTTACCTGAACCCACTTATTCGTCGCATCATACGCTTCATAGGTATGATGGCCTCCAAGCCATGTATATAATAAGGCCACTTATGTTAATATAACCACATTGTGAGATATAACATCGAAATGTACATCAAAACATGGATGCATGTTGCATGCAAGTTGGCAGAGGTCTCCATTGCCTCAGTTCTTTACAAGTCATGGGGTCCGTGGGGTCCCTTTACTTTCCACTGATGCACCACCTCACTGCAGCTTCACTGAAGTGAAAAACCACAAGCGGATTGTTGATCGAAATAATTTAATTGCATTCAACACAAAGTATTATACTCACTTAATGAGTAGTTTACTTTCCTTGTAGCTAATTGATCGGATCAGTATTCAAACATCACACACACACACACACACACACACACACACACACACACACACACACACACACACACACATACACACACATTAATGCAGTTCAGTGGTTTCATCACTGCCACACAAAAGTGTCGTCTCTAACTGTGTGTCTTGTTCCCATTTCCTGTAAAAGTTCATCAAACTGCCAAAGCTTTCATTTTGACATGTGTAAAAAGAAATTCAGAAAGATTTGAACACTTACGCTCTGGCTGCCTGAGTCAATCGATAAGTCCCGCCATGCTTCTATTAACAGTCTGTCTTACACTTGACAAACTGTAGGAACCCGAGATTGTTCTCAAATCCTGGCCTGTGAATATGCTTTAATTTACTAAGTGACATAATGTGACATTTAGACTAACCAGTGTGACATGCAGGAACACAGAACTGCGAGCGGATGACAGCTAAATTGTACATTTTGCATGTGGTAGTGAAGCATATTATGACTGACTTTCAAGATATTGTTATGGATCCCATTAAAGTCCTGATTTCATATCTTTAAATATTCACAGCTAAATACATAAAAACTGAATTGCCTTCAGCTACATTTAATATGCTTTGTAGCTTTTTGCTCTATTCAACAGAATTAGTTCTAAATGATGCCTAACAGGGATACGCCTGCATTTTAAGAAAGAAATATTTGATTTTTCTATCCTTGTGTTGCACCTTTTTTGCCATTTGAAACAAATTTTGATGAAATATTTTAAACTCATTTGGATCATCTTTAATTCAGCACACTCATTCTTTTTGATTATTAGAAGTTCATTTGTGGATAGAAGTTTGTTTTTCTGAAGACTCTAAGGTTGTCTGACTTACTGTAACAGATTTCAGCCTTATTTAGTGAAAGATCCCATTTGGATGAAGTTCAGGTGCCATACATGCCCTGTTGCTTTTAGAAAAAATGACAGCAGTAATTGAAACCGTGTTAAGTCATAGTATGATGCGTGGGATAGGATATGATGTGATGCAATACAATACACATTATTTTCCATATAGGGAACTTAGTCTTGGACTCAAGTAGGCCTGTCACAATAAGTCAATTAATCACACGATAAGAAAATTGGGCGCAATAAGTTTGCCGGATGCAATAATTTTCATTTGCTTTACTTTTCTCTCTTGTTACTCCGAGCGAGTACCGCATTTGTTTTAAAACAATATTACCTCAACATGGCAACAAAACAAGTTTCCGTCTGCACTTAAAACAAAAATCACCAACTGCAGTTTTCCCAGCTGGGACAAAAAAGATATTAAAATCTGCCTGGATGAACATACACGATGCAAACGGCAAATCCACAACTTCACAGTGACATGAAAAATGACATACTGAAGATCAAAGATATTCAATTTTACCATTCCACCTCTGGTCAAGACCAAACATGTCCCCCGATATAAGCTTGACCATAGACTGTGTTACATCGTGTTTAGAGACCATTTGTCCAGATAACCACATTGCCAAAACCTCAGGAGAAATCCTGATGTGTTTTAGCAAACCGGGGACTAGATGAGCATCAACTAGTCTGCATATTGAGCTAAATGTTCTTTAGAAATTAAAGTATGTTCTTGAAAGAGTGTACTTGACTTATTGTGACATTATTGTTAAAAATAGTCTCAAAATAACAATTATCGCTTTGCACAATATTATCGTCTATCGCAATAATTTCTGAGACAATTAATCGCATGGCAAAATTAGTTACCATGACTGGCCTAGTGTGGTGGAATTATGCGTATAGTGTAGTTTTAATATGTTACTCATTTATTAAGTTTCTTTTAAGTAGTACAAGATATATATTCTGCATAGTTAGAGTATTTCAGTAAGCTTGCTTTAATAGATTCATGCATAAAACTAAGTGTTCTGTTCAAGGCCTGTTTCAACTTTGGCTGTTGTTATCTCCAAGCTAGCAGTTGTTTTGACTAGTGCTACCAGGAAAAGGTTGTTTGTGTATGCTTAAAGAACACTGTAGCACTCTGAGCAGGGGCAGAGCTCTCGAGACCTCTCGCCCGCAACATCTGTACATGGCCAATAAATTGAACAGAAAACAGTTGATTTATAGATTTATTTCTCATTTGATAAATTCCACGACACCTAGACTCAAGTGGCTTTATATTAGCTGCCTTAACCATATCAATGTTTCACATAACATAACAATAAACCACCGTAGTTAACACACAACCATCAGCCACACAGAGAAATCATAAATAAATTGCAAAACTTCCATCTAAAATAAAATGAGAAGAACATCAGGCATAAGTTCTATTGCAGGACCCCCACAACCCCAAAAGATCAGGATATTCTTAATAAACACGTTGTATCATTTGAAATCTGTGTCTAATACAAGGAGGTTGTGTTCACTTTTGTAACTTACTGTATGAGTTTACACTGTAAATTACATACACACATATAATCCAGAATAATACGGCTTCAGTTTTAAAAAACCTCTTAAACACTTTTCACGTATTCATTATGCAAGTGATGTAAATCATATTTCCATCTGTTATTGAGCAATCTCTCAGATTTGAAGGATCACTGAAGCTTTTCATTTCCCGCTCTCCTGCCCCCTCCCATCTGCTCTCCCATCACCCTAATCCCCCCCTCTCCATTTCCCTCCATGCCCTTCACACAACCATGTCCCTGTACGCCTCACAGGCACCCCTTGACACACACACACACACACACGCCCCAGCAACCCACCACCACCACCCCCTTGTCTGGATGACAATACAAAGGACAGTAATTTCATGGCTAAGCAGGCCAGATAATCAGCAGCCATATTCCACAGCAAAAGGAAGGCAGACGCCGGCGCGGGTCAGAGTTGGTGGGCTGAAAGTGTCGGTGCAATCATTCTTATTAAATGCCTTTTTTTTTTTTCTGCATCTTTGTTTGCGTCTGTTTCTCATTTGCTTTCCTTTCCTGGTAATTTAAATTTAGCTCGCCCCCACCATCCAACGGCTTCCCCCGTTGAAAACAAACTCAGGTTTGCTGCATCATGATATCTCCTAAAATTGGCTCCATATGACACTGTTACCACCTGAACAGCAGAGTCAGAATGATCTGCATTCAAGTTAGATTCTCCGTGTTTATTCAAGAAATATCTACAGTGAAGTCAGTGAAGCAGCTAACTCCACATTCTTATTTAATCAGCTCCCAGATGAGATGTAAACAAAGCAATTTTGAAAAAAATAAGTCTGAGCATTCATTCCTAGCCGAGCTAATCGTTTTGCATTCTGCAGCGTCACGCTTGCATTCGCTCCATCCCAAAATGTTTTTGATCATTTACATAAGTTTGGCCATTTTATGGCTTAGCTGCAGTGGGGGATTTGTAGAGTATGGGTTTTAATGATGTTTTAGAGGGTAAATATAAAATAAATATAGCCCACGTAATATCGTCAGGGGGCTTTAAGAGTTGTCTGGTTATAGTAAAAGAAAAACCACCAAATGCAAATAGCAGAACTATGTCTAAACAAGCTGAAGTGTGTGTCATCGCTGCGAGTTTGTTGGTTTTAATGTGCTCATTTCTGTCTTGTGTGCTGCAGGTGTGTTTGCGTTCGGTTTGTTTGCCACAGACATCTTCGTCAACGCAGGCCAGGTGGTGACCGGAGGTCTCTCGCCTTACTTTCTGTCCGTCTGCAAACCCAACTACACTGGCACAGAGTGTCGATTCAATCACCAGTTTATCGTCAATGGTAACATCTGCACCGGAAACCCCATTGTTGTGGAGAACGCTCGCCGCTCGTTCCCTTCCAAGGATGCTTCGCTGAGCGTTTACTCTGCTGTTTACCTGACGGTGAGCAGAAAGGACTCAGTTCTACTTTGTCAACATAAATGGGAAGCTCTTCTTTCTTATCTTTTCCTCTTACACCCCGTTAAACTTTCAGTGCATTCACATTTTGGGTACAAAAAGTTATATGAAAAATTATACTCCAGAACTAGCTGAAAACATCTAGTTTGTTGTATAATTTAACTATTTCCTTTACTTACCAACAGCACCATTTAACACATTTACACAAGGCCATCTGGTGGCTAGTTTTCCACCCCACAAAGAAGGAATCTGCCATATGTCATGCCCTCACATCAACTGACCATCAGAGAAGACCTGGTCCTTGAAGGGACAGAAGTTATGGTTGTAAAACAGCGTTTCAGACAGAAAATGATGGCATGCTGCAGCAATTTGCAGTTTGAAATGACTAATTTTTTTTCCGCACAATTATTGTGCAAAAATCTTTTGTTAGCAGACATCCAAAACAAAAACCAAACCATTACATTTGATTTAAAGCTAATATATTTATTTGATAAACACCTCCAGAACTATGAATTTTTCTTACTATTCTAATATATATAGATGTATTTTAGATGGTGAAACGGTTTAGGGTGTGTTGTAAAATGTTATAGGATGTAAATGTAAAATGTTGGCAAATGTACATTTACATCTTATTAGAGGGGCTACTATCATCTTTTTAAGACAAATCTTTGCTATGCAAATCTGCGCCTCAGATTTTTTTACTTTCTTTTATTATGTTGGGTTTTTATAGAAAAACAGACAAAACAGGTAATATATTGTTTTGCAATATTTCACACATTCAAAGAAAATATTCTGTTTTGTAGAAAAAAAATGTTTAAAAAAACATGCCTTTTTTTTCATATCAGCACACACACATGACATGACAGAATAAGTGGGGATTTTGTCAACATGATGAATACAGAGAGACTTTTGAAACGTTCATATCCTTTTTTCGCATTGCTTGAGGTAACAACTCAAGAAAGAAGAGATACTGTAAGTGTAAATACTGGTTCATTTATTAGGTTCTTGTAATCTTTTATTCTTTGTGAAGAAAACCTCTTTGTTTTGAAAAGTTAATCCACACCTATGATGCAAGGTTTTCCCATCTTTCTCCCACTCTCTGTGGGATCATTTTGGTTGATCTGCGTCAGACAAGTCTACCTAAATAGAGGAGTATGAGGGTCTTGGGGAACATTTTTGGCAGTTGAGAACATAATCTGGTCTTTTTAATGACTCCCTTGTCGTCTTTATGTCTAGATGTACATCACCAGCACAATCAAGACCAAGTCCAGCCGCCTGGCCAAGCCCGTGCTCTGCCTGGGCACGCTCTGCTCGGCCTTCCTCACCGGCCTCAATCGCGTCTCAGAGTATCGAAACCACTGTTCAGATGTAGTGGCTGGATTTATACTGGGATCAGCCATTGCACTGTTTCTGGTGAGGACAAATGGATGGGCTAAATGTGTGGGGAAAGAGAGGACTAAATGAGATGATTATTCTAAGGATTATTACTTTAATGGTGAAGTTACTGGGTAAATGAAAGGAGAAGAGGTAAGACAACATAGTGCATAGATTGTTCTAGACTTGAAAAGAAACAGGTAATTTAAGGATAGAGTGCTGAAGTTATGGATGCATTAGCTGATTGGCTGGAATAAGGGAAGAGAAGAAAGGAGAGAAAGTACTGAGGTGGCATTTAGATTTCCACTGAGATCAGCAGTAGTTGGTCGAGTTTTCGATGAGCGTGGTGAGGAAGAGGTGGAAAAGAAAGTTGAGGTAAGTGTCGGGTTTAACCCTATAAAGCCAAACGTATCATATGTGATACGCAAAGTTTCTGGGACACATTGCATCACTTCACGGTAAAAACTTTGTTTTTACAAAATCCTGTTAAACACTATTGTTAAACACTACAAAATCCTGTTAAACACTATTGTTAAACACTACAAAATCCTGTTAAACACTATTGGATACTTTTCTTTAGGCTCCTAATAGTCAACAGGAAGCAGGAGTACACTATAATAATTTAAACAAAGTAATAAATGGTAACCCCCCCCCCCCGCGGGGGGAAAAAAAAAAAAAAAAAAAAAAAAAAATTGTAAGTTTATTTGTTACAATTTGGGCCAAATATTTTTATTACTATATTTGTTGCATTTTTATTACTGTTAAAAATATGTTTTTATTACCATTTTTAATAGGTTATATAACTATTTTGTTTTATTAAAAAATAATCTAATACAATCTGATGCTTCTCTCCAGAGGTAACAGATGTTATTACCGAAATATTAAAACATAAAATGTGCATAATTAACACATGACAGTGATTTCCCAGACTAGCTGTTGTCAAACCCCGTTCCACCGGTATCTACAGGAAATGAATGTGCCCCTCTCAACATGTGAGTTTTCATGCAGTGTTTAAAATGCAGGGCTCGTGATTACTGCTGAAACCCCAGAATCGTTTTGGGCAGTACTGAAAAGCCCACTAAGTAGGAAGGAAGGATTCACAAAAGGTTTATTTATCAGCCTCAGAGGCTTCATTACCTGTAATTGCTGCCGTGTCCTGGGCATCAAACAGGAAGGATTGCAGAGACAAAGAGGACGAGTCAAAGAGGAAATGTAGGCTTGTGATGTGGCCATTGGTTGCTTAGGGTGCTGGAATAGACTCTCATTGTACACATATCACAGCACTAGTGGTTTCTGTGCTCCAACAGGCATTGTAATTTGCACAGTGCCTTTTGAACATTTGGACATCCAGTATTTAAGAAAATGGGTAGGTGTGTGTAAACTCTACCAAGCATAAAAGAGACAATAGCAACACAAACTCAGTATCTTTTATTCTTTTTTAAACATGGTGGTTTAGCTTTGGTTCAGCCCACTGGTTAGATTCCTGAGTGGAGTCATCGTCACATTGCATTTACTTTAGCGTTGAGTCGGCCACTACCAAGTTACAATATGCTAACGTGTTTGGTTAGGTTTAGGATCTTTGTTTTGGAGAGCCAGATGTTACCTGAAAAATGACAGTTGAACTCTGCTGTAAGTTAGAAGAATGAATTTTTCCCCAGAAACCAGTGGCAGAACCGTTGACAAGACTTGCTTCTTCATGTGGTCGTACACATTTTGCTTCTTCGGGTGAGACCATCTTGACCTAAATTTTGAGATCAACGCATTGCACTGACTCATTTAGTATTCAATGACTTGTTTGTTCTTTTTTATGGTAAAGGAGACAAACACACTTCTTTCACACACTGACTTAATAACCTGAGGGCTTAATGATATGTCTATGAACAGATGGTTTTTAGGGTGTGGAATGAGCCACTTTTGTTTCTATATGTTCTATAGAACACATAGAAACATATATATATGAAGTAAAACCGTTTTTTGATTGTGATTTATTTATATATATTCAAGGTTGTTCATACATGTCTGTTTTTGCTGCATTTGGTAATGACCTGGAGCTTAACTGGATAAATCAAACTAAATGTAAATAATATGTTGTATTTTGAAGTTGGGAACACAGTCAGTGGTTATCAGTTCATTTCCGCATTTTTTAGGTAAAAATCGAACTTTTTGCTTTTGATCTAATACAGCATTTAACAGAGTACTATGGTCTTTATCAAGTTACTGTATGTGTACCTGATAGCTGCTTATGAGAATTTCATGTTAATATCGAGGCAAACATTTGTACTACCTACTTTAGATGAAACAGTACAAACAAAATCTTCTTTTGAATCATACTTGTTTGTTAAAAAAATCATATACATTTATAAATCTTAAGATTTTGGACTTATTTATCTAAAAAGAATATTTAATAAAACAGTCAATTTAAGTATAGTTTTTCTTAAACCTCCATTTGTTTCTGAAGCACAGCAATTTCCTGCATGTTAAAGAAAATATTTGAAATTACTAAATTAAAGATTTAAATAAAGATTTAAATTTCATTTTAACAAGATTTTTGTCTTGAAAGATTTTTGGGCTAGGTCAGCTTGACGTCCATCCTTATTCACTGCCATCGCTGTTAGCCACGACACTTTGTCTGGCGTATATTTGGTGATGCAGAGCGCTGCATACAGTCTATAACTTTGTATAGGAATGTGTTGCTTGAAAGAATATTAATAGCAGTTTCCTTATGTGGTTCATAATCAAAATCGTCAACTCAGAATTGACCTCAACTTAGCTTTCCAGAGGCTCCGAGGTTGTGACCGCTTTCCTTCTGCTGCTTATTTTGTAAAGCTCTAACAGAGCTTTTAGCTGCACAGAGTCTCTTTCTGAGTCCTCACAGAATGTGGCAAGCTTCATGGTGATATGTCTCTTCTAACTCATGTAATGAGTGATAAAGTTAAGGAAAAAAGTGCACAAAATGCTGTATAATTGTTGTGCATAACTGTTTACGGTCGAAAGCGAGTTTATTGACAATTCGGTTAGAAGATACCGTGTCAAGTTTGAGATATGGGAAGGTAACTGTAGGAGGTTTGTTGATGGTATAGATGAATAAATGCTTATATGATATTGTTTCAGTAAAAAATCCTTCCTATGCTTGCTGCTTTTCTTGTATTTTGTTTGTCTTGGCAGCACAGAGGTGCTTCTTGTCTTTGAAACACGAGGAAGCACATTTAAACGTAAGCTTTCAGAAACTGACCTTTAAAAACCGACATCCACAGACAGAAAGTCCATCATCACCTCAGCACCTTTTAAATAGCTCATTTCTGGCTTATTATCATTGCAACATGAACTGAGGTCAGCTTCATCTTTCCTACACACATACCTAATACTCCTCATGGAGCTCATCTAGTTCTTGCCATGTGTGAACGACACCAGTTTGATGGATTGCTATCCTGAGGGATATTAATTGATAAGGAAAGTGAAGAAAGCTGGTGTGTTTAAAACCCTTGTGCTGTCTGTGTTCTCAGAGAAGAAGTCTGAAAGGACTCATTAACTAGAAAATACCTTTAGTCTTTGGAGAGATTTGTCCTCAGGCAGCAGATTGCGGGATCAGTGTTAAGCTCTTGGTTTTGGCTCACAGGAGGACAGGTTTTTCACTTCATCCAAGGAAAATGTGGCACATGCTGTCTCATAGAAGTAAAATCCCATCTAATTCACTGGGAGTTACAAAATGTCCTTTTAATTCAAGTTATGTTAAAATGACATATAAAAGGTTTACATTCTTTGGGGTATTACACAAAAAGACAAAGTTTTTTTTTTTTTTTTTGTCATCTAACTCTCACATCCTTTAAGAATCTTATTAAGCACCTTGTAATAAGACCTTAAAGCCACCTGGTTTGTTTGGCACCTAATTTAATCTTGCAGCAAGGTTTTAAAACGCTAGGTCAAATTTCCCTTTTGCTTTAGGTGACAGCTTAGCAGGGCTGTTTGCCTCTGTGACAGGACACAGAATGGAAAGAAGCGGTCTGCTAAGGTCTGGGAGAGGCACATCCATTGACTTAAAATTAGACAGTGAGTGTTTGACAGCAGCTACACCGGCTGACGGCCTCAACTTTCTCCTCCAGAAATTTGTCTTCAATCTCTAATTCACCTATTTTCTTGATTTTGGAGGACTTAAAAAGTCAGGGTCCATGAACTGTCACAAACAGAAAAACCTAGAGAAACCTCCAGCGGTGAGCCAGTCTGCTTCATCTCCTTTACGCTGCCGTAGGGCATGGGTGGTGTCTGGTGGGATGGGATCTCCTTTAGGCTGCTGACTTTGATTAACTGGAAGATGTGGGAGTTCACAGAAGCTGGAACCGTTTTTTGCTTGTCTGGGTTTTAAAAGAATCCGACTCATGGGCAAATAAATTGAATGTAATTTGAGCACATACTCACATCAGGCTTTGTTGAGGTGCTTTATGTTTTAAAACCATAGAGAATAATTGAAATGGTTCAAACTTAAATATGAAGTAATACATAATTGGAAATTAAATAAAGCTTAGTAAAACATGTAATTATTCCAGGTTGCAAGCCTGCAATTTTGCGATAACTGTATTTTCCTAATTTTGTAATTCTCCATAAAGAAAGGGTCTTATTACAACCCAGCAACAACATAAACATCCCATAAAGGACTTTATGATCAGATAACACGCAGTGTATGTGATTATTGGCAGAAAGGGTCACACAGTGTTATTGTACTGCTTACAAGAACAAGTATTGTCATTATTATTGGTTATAAATGTTAGTGCAGCGTGGTAAACACCTACCCAAGGCCTCAGGGCTGTAGACAAAGCAGTCAGTGTTTCAAATGTCCCCATAAAACAAGAAATTCATGAGAACAAAATAAAAGCCTTTGCAACTTTAAGAGACTGTTATGATATCTGACTTTTACTGGCTCGCATCATGTTTGATTTATATTCACCCATATAAACTTTATATCACTGCAATAACTGTTCTGAAGCTGAAAATATGGCCGCCTATCTCCAAAAAATCTCTTGGGTGCTCTTGACTTTTTTTTTTATTGGAGTTTATAACTGCCATAGTTATAAAACTGACTGTTTTATTAAACGTTCAAGAAATCACACACCTGCCCTCTAAGTCTTCATGAATTCACGCTGTGATTTCGAGATAAAGTGAAGTACTAAATTTATAGACTGTGGCGTTACATTTGTTAATATTACCTTCTCTACAAACACAAACTTCATGCAGTTTATCTGTGTTTCCAATTACGGACAGGTGAGGCTGTGGGCAGTGAATATTGTAGCATCAAGATGGATCTTTTAGTTCTTCATCAGAGTTCATTCCGCTTAGTGGACTGGTCAGTCGGCTTATGAGAAATCTTCAAAATTTTAAGTCTCTGTGACTTTGCAGAGCAGCTGAACCTGATGACTGTCATGAGTCTGACAGTTATGTTTTAAGTGGAATAGCCGAGCAGCTGTAAGACAGATTCATGTGAAATGTGTTAATGTATACGTAAATTGGGATATTCATGAAATACAGCATGTGTAATCAGTGACTTTATCAGGTTCATATTGATCATTTTAAAGTTTACTGATGAGATGTTTTATTTGTTTATATCACACCACACTAGTGGAAAAAGACAAGTGGACCATAAACAACCATGAGTCTCTGCACTGATCTAAGTAACTAAGGATGTGAAGACTACAGAAAATCCAATGCTGATTTAAACTGAGTGTCTTGTATCTAGACATGTCTCCAAATTCTCTGAATCTTTTCATATTTGGCCCTTTGTAGAAGATCATTAGACTAGGAGACATTTTTGTGGAATTGCACCACATTTTGCAGTTTGTGGAAGACTGCTGAACCCCTGGCTCTTTATTTCTGAGCAACTCTGCCTCTCTGAGGTACTCTTTTCATACAGTCATATTATAGGCCTGCTGCCAGCTAAACATTATAGAACATTTTTTTCCCCAACGTTTCCTCTTTACTTTTATAGCACTTTGTTGCACATGTCCAATTTCAAAGTTGTCATCAGAGTAAAAAAAAAATTCATAAAAAGTTATGAAAAGTAATGCATTTTAGTTTTATTGATATTTACACAACTGAGCAACTTTTTAGAACTGGGTGTCTATTTACATGTATTATTATTATTATTATTATTATTTTAATTATTATTATTAAGTATTATCAATGTTAACATGATCTGTTAACATCAGTAACAAAAAAAACATTGACGTTTAAATAGCTGATCTGATTTGAAGTGCAAATATTTATCTGTTTACATTATAATATAAAAAATGTCAGACATCAGAGCATATTACGATCCAGTCTTATGCAGATCTTAGTACACAAAAACACGAGCATGGATGGCGTCTTTTTGTGGGATTGGTAGGATTTGTCGCATTTCTGTATCAGCTGTACTCTTAACGCCGACCTCCTCTCATTCTTTTCAGGGTGTGTGTGTTGTAAACAACTTTAAAGGTGTCCACGGTTCAGCCGCGAAGCAGAAAACTGAAGACTACCGCGGCCTGCCTCTGATGACTTTCCCCCGTGTAGAGAGCCCCCTGGAGACCCTCAGCGCACAGGTAGCTAAAAACACTTAACCTGGATGCACAACTACTTTAAAGTGTGTGATGAGTGTTATGTTTCTCTGTGAATTGGAAAAACTTCCTCAAAGTTTTGGGCTTTAAATGACAAGCTTCTCTTTTAAATTGTGAATTTGGTGTTCTGGACCTTTTCTTCCACTGTGATGGGAAGCAACTAGTTTTTATTGTCTCTGCTTTCTATCTGATGATAAAGTTTATTTTTTAGTCCCATTTTCTTTCTTTCTTTGTCTTTTTTACACACAAAAAAGTGACACATCAGGCATGATTTTTTTTTCACCAAATTCACAGGATATTACACAGAGCACTCCTTGCACCACTTTACCACTTAATATTGACCTTTCTCTTTCTATTCATTTCCATAACTTTCCCTACTCCTTCTTCCTTCCATTACATTCCTGCCCTTATCTCTCTCTATACTTATACTCCCCTTTTTTTTTTTTATTCCTCCCTCAACCTGCATTTGTTTTAGAACCACTCAGCATCGATGACGGAGGTCACATGACTAAGGGGGCAGCACCGGGTCACGTTTGCGTCTCCACAGCACTTCCAGACACAATGACGAGGACGCATGCCACGTGGCGCCGAATGCTTACTAAAAACACTCCTGAATTATCTGTTTCAATCACCTGGGGGGAGGACACAATACTCCATGTTTGTAATGGTTTTCATGGGGTTTGGCTATTCTTAATTATGTCCACCAAGAGGGGAGGATGACTCCACAAAGCCAACTTCCTGTAAGCACAGAGCATTTTGTTTTCCCAGGTATGTGAAATCCTTAAAAACATGGGATGTTTCTGTCCTCCAAGGTGTGCTGTTTTTAGTTAGAGGATGGTGTTTTGTACATTTTGTATGAGCGAGTGCTGTAGCCTCTCCTGACTATGTTAAACCCGCACACTTCCTGTCAGTCGATTCACTCTGTTTTACATCACATCCTGTCAGCTGAAACGCGACGTCAGTCACCGCCTCCATCACCACTCCGTCTGAAAACTCTTCAAAGAAAAAGTTATTGATGTTGTTCTGTGGTGTTTGTCATTTGTACAGAAAAAAAAAAAAAAAAAGAAACCTTCTTTTTATTATCTCTCTGTACATTAACTGACCGTTATCGGGTCATATTTTTTAAGGATTTTTTTGTTAATCTGTATGACTATTATGATCCATTTGGACCTGTTTGCCTGCTGTAAACATGGATATGTTTTGGTGTCAGTTTAGGTGCTTTGGGGACAAAAAAAAAAAAACTCTTCTCCCTTTTGGAGGAAATGTGAGAAAGAGTCAGAGATATCACCTGATTTACAGACATGGGGTTGGGCATCACTTGATATTCACAAGTATACTGTATATATCAGCAATATTTAATATATCACTGACTAAAGTGCTCGATATGAGTCGTCATTCACCTCAGTTTCCCCTTATGTTGATAAAAACATCTCTGTCGCATGTCCACTAGGGCTTGCCAGTGTCAGATCTACACAGAGATTCCACCACTGTGGGGTTCAAAAATAGATATAAATACATATTCCAGTGGAAGAAATCCTCATACCTGAGACAGATTTGTATTGAATGAAATCGAGATATTAACTCGAAGCTGGACAAGCCCTTTTTGCGATGGCTCCTGCTCCACCTTTCCTCCTCGAGGCACCCCTACCCCTCCCCGACCCACCAGTGGATTGTGATGCAATGTTGTGACTCCTTTTCCTATTGGAAGATATGCCCAGCATGAAGAGAGAAGTCAAGATGTTTTATAGATATTACTCATGATCATTGTGATTATAACTGTCTTTTACTTTAAGAACAAAAAATAAAAAGGCATTTCATTAGAAATGCTACATATATATATTTTTTTTCTCGGTTTGTCCAAAAATTAAATAGCCAGTAGCAAACGATGTGCTGTCTTGTGATTTTTATTGTGTGTGTACAGTGGAAAAAAATACTCAAAAACATGACCAAAGATGGTTGCTGTCCCGTCTTGACAGCGTTATTAAGTTACCTCGATGGAATAAAAGGGAAACATTTCTGTCTTTGTGTTTGTCTGACTTTTCAAAGATTCATTTTAGTTCTTTTTTTTATTTTTTTTTTTATTTGCAGCATATTAATCCTTCCCTTCCTTGCTGGCTCATCTGCAGCTTAAAGAAATGGTTACATTATCCCTCTACTGAAGAGAATTCCCTGAATTTACCCTGAAAACAGATGTCAGGCTTAAAACAGTTCAACACAAGATTGAGCTGAAGGATCATATATGGATATGTCTCATACGGTTGACAATATAAAAAATGGAAAGTTTCCTGGAGCCCCAACAGGTTGAGGAATGTGCTTGAACAACTTAACTTAAATTGAGAACAAATTTGTGTGTGCAATTTCAATCTAAAAAAAACATGAGCTTCCTTATTTTTACTTAAATCTGCAGCTGAAAGATGATGTTCTAATAAGATGTTTAAATGGTCAATAATGATAAACCTTTTTGTTGAATCCTCTGTGGAAGCTGTTTCTCTTTACTTTACACTCCTTGCAACCACACGTGCCTCCCAGACAGGTGATTAGAATGCGCATGGATATGCTAAAATCAGGTTCTTATTGAGTTCTTGTGTTGATTCATCCTGTTACCACCACATCGACTTCTCTGGCGATTATGTCACCGCAGAGCAAGGCGTACACGCACAGCGACACAAAGGAAAGCTGACGGCTCAGCCAGTGCGCTCTCTCTTTTGCTCTGTCAGGTATTCATTTCAGCTCTGACAGCCGGCGCTTACCCTGCAGACACACTGGTTAAATAGATAGGAGCTGCAAGAGAGTGTGTGCGGCGGTATTTGTCCATGCCATGTGTTCAGAAAAAATGTCATCGCTGGCTGTTCTGTGTATGCCTCCATGTCCAAATTGCTGTCCCAAAGCAATATGAGTAGAGAAGAGCGTGCCAGCCAAATATGGTTTCAGGGGTGAGGGAGATCGCTCAGAGTGGTTTGGTTATTTATATAGCTGCAGGGTGTTTCATAATGGAATCTAATAAGATGTGTGGAAATGAGTTTCTGCAGGTGGATCTTAAAGGCTAGCTTGAATGTGTGTATGTAAGATGGATGTGTCACTGGTATCAGTTATTGTCTTACTGGTGGTGACAGCTAGTAAAACAAACCTGTGTTAAACCCACAGATGATCAAACCCATCATTTTGTCCACAGCAAATGACTTCAGATCTTTACTCGAGCGACTTATTTTTATGTATTCGGTGATTAGCACATTGTCTTGAAATTGATTCTTAGCGGTATTTCCCTCAAGTAAGCCTCCATGTGTTTCTTCTGCTCCTCATTTTCTTCATGTTCTACTCAATGAAGACTTGCACTTGTGTGGTCAGAGCTCAATCAAACACCCAAACCTTTTACACACTCAAAATGACAAGGTGAAGGAATTGCCACACATGCTTTGTCGATGAGCCGATGCAAAAACCCAGTTTGCTAAAGAGATATTGGAAGCTTTTTTGAGAGACTAAAGAAAAGCAATTTCTAACTTACTAAAAAGGGAAGAGTAGAGAAGAGAGGTACATTTTTTATTAACAGAACCAAAACCAAAACAGAAATGATGCAAGAAACTACTCAAAAGAGAAACCGCTTTGGTGTGTTTAGGTGTAACTGTTACCGGTGATAATGTGTCAGTCACACCAGTGGTTCATGTGTAATGTATTTGCACTTATAAGTCGATGGTACTGCTGTGTTTGACATAGAGCACCAATATGCTTTCATTCAGAAAAGAGGGGGGCAAAGAAAAGAGAAACTTTCTGGATCAAATTTAAACAACAGAAGGAAACTTGGGTTTATTATCACTCCATATAACACTGATTCAGCTTGACGGTAGTGAAACCACATTGAAACACCTGTAGAGCATAACTCAGGACTCTGACAAGTGAAACAGTGGCTTTGTTCAATATAAAGGGAGTGTTTCAGTGAAGTGCAGGACAACATTATACAGTGATCCATTAGCAAGGTTGTGTATTGTCTTCTACAAGATGCCAACCAGGTCTGCTTTATGAGGATGTTTTGCAAAAGCTTTGGACAGTATCTTTTTTTTTTTTTTTACTTTTTCATAGATTTTTTTTTTTTTTTTTTTTTTTTTTTTTTTTTTCCCGCAACAACAGCCCCATCAAAGCTCAGAATACTTCTCAGAGAAAATGGCCAAAGCCAAAGAAAATGCACTGCCTGGGGCCAGAAACATTACATCACCAGTGGTAATATCAACCAATCACCAGCAGCTGTTTTTCAGCAAGACATATAGACTTAACTGGGTGGGTTCAACCAAAGGTTATTATATACTGTCGGGAGATCTCTGCAAACTCACTGAGTTAGTCCATTAAACACCAATAAGTCATCATACCTA
Source organism: Telmatherina bonti (assembly GCF_933228915.1). Lineage (NCBI taxonomy): Eukaryota > Metazoa > Chordata > Actinopteri > Atheriniformes > Telmatherinidae > Telmatherina > Telmatherina bonti. The sequence continues at coordinate 24,455,259 of NC_136615.1, forward strand.
CGATCAAGCTTATCAATACAGCAAGCAAATCTGTTGCGTCAAAGAGACAGCGCATAGAGGGAAGCTATGGAAGGGAAAATATGAAATAATAAGCAGAAACAGAAAGTTAACAAAAAGCTGAAGGCATCAGACAGAAGTGAAATGGAGATTGAGTGGGAAAAGAGGATGCACAACTCTTCAGTGGCACAACAAGCTAGTGGAGGTCCCAAAACATATTTGGTTCAAGATTTTTTAGTTCACCCCTGTTCGACACACCCAATCAAATCTCACCTTCCACAGGTTGGAAAAAATGTCCCAGTTGGAGACACAGAGCATGATCTGGTCCCAAGTAAGTATGCCAGTCCAGCATTCAAGGGATCTCCTTTACCTAAAGGAGGCTCCTGCAACCAGAAGTCTGTGTGTTCCAACTCCAGAACTCAGGAAAGGACCAGTATCCAGAATCTAGAGGGTTTTTTTGGGGGGGGGGGGGTAGTCCCATTGTCTAACAAGGTTTCTCTGGACAAAACAGAGGAGGCAAGCTTCAGAGGTCTGGGACAGTGTTTGTGTGTTGGTTAGTCTGCTGGTGGGATTGGGTGTACTGAACAAACTGGTGTGTAGTGGGCTGACTAGGTGCAGTCTGGTTTGCTTGCTGGTTTTCTGATTGGTACTGTTCAAGCTCTCTCTTTCGTCTCATGGCTGACTGTAGCTGCTGCTTGATTACAAGGATTTGACTCTCCAGTTCTGATAGTTCCTGAACCAGCGGATTCCGGCCCACACCCAGGCCCTGACTGCAGTCACCCAGTCCTATACCCCGACATGGTATAAGGCCCTGTCCAGATCCTCCTTGGCTCAAGCTCCGCCCTAACAGGTCAGAGCGACCATTAGAAGCGGTCACCTTGGGCAGATGTTTCTCCAGCAAGGGGAGAGTATGGGGATGAGGGAGAGGGTTCGGGGGCGGTGGGGGTGGAAGATCCTGGGAAGACGGACGTTCCAGGTCATTTTGCACATCTTGTGGAAGGAACCTTCTTCTGTTGCAGAGGGAGGATTCTGCAGCGTTCCAAGAGGCTGACTGGTTGTTTCCCTCATTGCACCTGGAGATAAGCAGGATACATGTGAAATGTCAGGTAGAAAGTTTAAACCTCAAGATAGGAGAGCTGTATATCACCTGACCTCATCTTTTTAAGCTAAATCCAAAGTAAAAACAAATCCTCTGATGGTATTTCCATCCAACCTCAGAGCCCGGCTTTGTCTCAGCTACAAACACCGACTGTAAATTTCTATGCATACAAACGCCAACCTTAAAACACTCAACCTTAAGGAAGATACTAGAGAAATGTTCATGAATGTGTTTAGTCTTGACATGATCCCCAAGGTAATTACTTTGACATTCTTTGATATCAATTTGAAAACTCACTGAGAAGTTTAAATGCTTTCTCTAACCATTCAACTAAAATAAATAAAGTAAATAAATCTTTTTCTTGGCTGAAAAAAAATTCTCTAATCTTTCAGTTTTTGTCTATTGAGTGATATTTTCATTGCCTAACAGTAAAGGGCTGCTGTGTGCATAGTGGCAGGTGAAAAAGTCACAGCATCATTGGATTTGTATCCAATCCAAGTGCTCAGCTACGTGTCGGGCACAATATATAAACAGCATCACAGTTCAAACTGCCTTGCTACTTTGGCCTAAATTCTTACTAGTGGTGTTAGTTTATTGACTGAATAATTTGACCATCATATTGACAGTCTTTGGTTTTATCTCGTCAAAGGATTCGGATCTTCACCAAAGCCTCAAATTCCTAGTAGTAGTACAGAGGACCAGGGGTGTATCACAGAATTCTGGGGCCTATATACAAACCATCTTTGGGGCCCCTTCTGCTGAACTGATGAATAGTTTATGTGCATATTTTGCTCATGTTAATAGAAAGATAATAAACACAATCTAATCTATAAATAGACAAAAGTAGGATAAATAAGCAAAATAAAATTCAAAGGTCCAGTTTGATGACTTTCTAATAATAATTATTCCTTTCCTTAGATGAATCCTAACGCACTGCCTTCATAAAATGTTAAAGTCTCCAGAGCTCTAGAAATCAAATCCATGGCCTATTTTTTTTTCTTCTGCATCAGCACTGATCCCAGCAACCTATATCAACCAACCTGGAGGTCTGCTTTTGTCTTGAGCTAATAAGTACAAGCAGCAACATGGATTTAAGGGGTTAGTTTGGCACAACAGAGCCGATGTCATGTTCATTTCAAGCTTTAGCATGCACCACTTAACAAATCGTCTCTTATGCGCCCCTTCTCCCTGTCTTTCTCTAATGTTGCTGCAGGGTGTGATAAAGGAGTTGTGTGATCCCAAATTAGTGTCCATTGTAAAGCGTTTGTAAAGCAATTATACCTTTTGATCAGGTTACTTATGCCTCATAACCACAATTCATGTACTTCAATGTGGAAACAGCGCAAACCGAGGGGAAACAAATTCCCATTGATGATGCATTATGGTCTTTCATTCACAAGATGAGAAATTATCAGTACAATGTAAATCTGCCTCTGTTTTTTTAAGTGAATTTGCATTAGATGAAAAGATGACAAGAAGTGGAATCTGAAATATTCGACACACATTAAGATGGTGGTGTCTCACTGAGTTGAAACCCAAAAAAAAAATATGTATACATTTAATATCCTTGATTGTATAATTTACCAATTATAGAAATTTTCAGCAAGAAGCAAAATGATAAATGTTTGTAAAATCTTAGTTTTAGCAATCGTTCTAATATTCAAGTCTATTAAACAGTGAGCACCATTATATAGCACCTAACCAGTGTAAAGAAATGTATAGTTTCTGTAGATGCCAATATTTTCTGTAGCAATAGGACTGAGTTGTAACTGTTATTGCACCATATCAGCATCACTGCACCAGAACTGAAGCCTGACCAAACAGCTCTGACAATCAAAGCTATTCTTGCAGGTAAAAAGAAAAAGTGACATGAGATATCTAATGAGATATTCCTGACTTCAAAAGAGACTTTAAGCCAAGAGATGACATATCTGAGTGTAAGAACATGAAAAGACACCCATGTTAAATCTGTGCTTAGTGCGTAGTTGCAATGAAAGAGTATTTCATTCAAATTATCAGGATTCTGAAGCTGCAAATCTTAAGATAACCACTAGTTTAAACAACTTTGTGTGTATACATTGCTACAGCTACAAATTACAGTTTAGTAAAGTAATTTTGGGACTAAAAGAGATCGCTGGTTGTTAACATGTACTTCATGTAACTGCAGATAACTGCTCAGCTTTAAATCACAGCCAAAAGCCTGAGTTTTTTTGGACTTGCTTTTATGTTTTTATCAACTACTCTTGAGCTTTTTCTATCTTTTTTTTAATCTAGTTTCTGCTTTTATGGGTGAATTAGATTGTCGTTTTTCTTTGATTATACGGAAAGTATTCTTTGGCTGTTTGGAAATGTTTGAAGTGAATAAAAATGATTCTTTTATTGGTATTTCAAAGCCTCTGCACAAACTGCTCTGCCCTCTTTGCTCTGATGTTTTAATGTCAAACTGCTCATATGTTTTTTTGATATATCTATACAGGAGTCTACACATAAAGCCCACTTTAAGGGTCTTTAATGACATGTTAAGATATGAAAGCATTTTTTTTTATTATTAAATCTGTCAGACTTTGCCATGTTTTAAAAACCTGTCAACCGATGCGAGAGAAACACCATCTGAGATGCTCATTATTTTCCACTATTTGTCACTTTAAACTCAAGGACTTAATGTATCATTCAGTGTCGGGAGTTATGTGGATAAGAAGGTTAAAATACACTCTTATAAAATCTCATAACTGTTTTTTTTTTCCACAGGCATTAATGTATTTTTTTACTTTCTACCTCAAAACCAAGTAGAAGGTTTTGTTTTAGATACTGTATCCAGTATGAGAAGTCAGAAGTCTGTACGCGTGCAAGTAATACAGGTTTGTGATACTTTTTTCATTCCCAGAGAAATAATTTATGGTTACTCAAGTTCTGCAAAGTTTCTCTCTCTTATAGAGGAAGTAACTGCAGCCTCAGTCTTTTTCCAGCTGTCTCATCTCTCCATATTATTTTCACAAATACTTCCTTCCATGCTGAAGTGGTCAGTCTTTCACCGACATATGCTCTACTGGTTATAGATGCAAAATTATTCAACACACTTAAATGATAAAAATGTGTTACTTTTCTGTCTCATGCCAACCATCTAGGGCTTTGAAAAGAGATCAGTCTGTTTACATTCACCTGCAGCACTTTTCCAGGCTATATGAATCAGGCGGTATTTCATCAACAAAGGCTTTTTCACAACCCATCTGTCAGGACAGATGTCGTTATTGGCCAACAGACACTTGATGTAAAAAGAGGAGGCCATGCCTCAACAAGCAGGGCGTTAAGTGCATCCAGCTCGAGTGTCCTTGAACAAAACATTGAATAACCTCTTGACCATCACACATATATCATTCAAAAACTTACTGAATCGTCAAATTACTTGGTCAGTACTTCTGAATCCAAATTCTAATATTGATTTGTGTATTTTTTTCTACCTTAATTGTGGTTTAACTTCTGTGAAAAAGAAGCTTAGCACATAAAGTATGAAAATTGTGTTTGGCTGATTATTTCCCACCTTTATTCATACCAATAGGTGATATATTTGGTTGGAAAGGCAAATTATTCACCTATGCAATGAGGTGGGACTTTTGTCTTTTGTTTTGTTTTACTTAATTGGTAGATTTTATTTTTATGCTTTCCCAGCTATGCACACAGCAGCCCTTTACTGTCAGCCATTTTTACAGTGTATTCATTCAGCAACATATGGAAGATCCATACACAGCCGTACCAGCTTAGCACCTCCTCCTCTCGCTGGTCATCACTGTCTGTGGGATGGCATCTGATTCCTCAACCAGGAGTTGTTGAAGATCAACCAGCAAAGTTGTGCCGGTCACTCTACCACACACAGTACTCCCAAGCTGATCCCAAAAGTGTTCAACTGGGTTGAGTATCAACAAGACTGTTTTATTCTTTGCACTCCCAAATTTATGAGGTGTTGTGTCTGACGATCCCAGCTCTGTGGGAGAGAACGTTTGTCATCCTGGAAAATGGAGATAGGTGGGTTCCAGATTCCAGACTGGCACCAAAATCTCATTCTGCTATTTCTATCAGTTACATGCCAATCAGGTGTCAGTCACAGATCTGTGACTGACACACACACGGTAGCATTTGATTTTCAAAACAAGAGTTTATAAAGAAGATCGCAGGTGAGTTTGGTTTCTGGGGGTCTCTGCCCACATGTTGAGCCGTGTTGCTCATTTCTTAGAAGTGCAATCCTTAGTTATACCACAAAGTAAAGGTGACTAAAAAGTCTTTCAAAAATATATATATTTGTCTGACATCATCAGTTTGTATTATTAAAGAGAATAATTAATAGACAAAACATACATTTCTAGACCATTCATACTAAGTTGATGAACTACAAAATACAGAAAAAAAAAAACAATAAAATGTATTGTTTCACTTTACACAGAATACTAAATAAAGTAAAGTTTTAACTGTACTTTCATATTCAGACAATCTTATTTTTTATGCATTTACTATAGGTGCTTAGATTTCCAATTTCAGCCTGTGTGTGTGTGTGTGTGGCTTTTCTCGATACTAAATCGCACAATTGTAATTGGCCATCCGAGTGATTTCATGTTATTAAGCCTGCTCTTAATTTTTTCAGACAGACATTTCTCTGAAGCCGCTGAGTTCTTCTACATCCCCATTAACATAGCTAGGAAATTAAATACATTATGGTTCGATCGAAGTACTAATCGCAGCCAATTTAACTTCAACTCGTGTTCCGTTTAGTCACACAAGGCTTCCATGCAAACTTCCAGTAGCCACTGTGCTGTAGTGGTATCGGTCTGACGCTGATACTCTATGGCTTATTGTGTTTTAAGAGCTCCAAAGGTAGAACTGTTTACTTTATAAAAATTTGGTACATTAAATGTGAAGATCATTAAAATTCAGTGCAGTGCTTTCCAAGTCAACATTTGACACAGCCTTGAGTTTCTGTAAGACTCTGACAATAAGACAGTAATAATTTTTGACTCTGAGACAGCATGCAGGCACGATGCAGAGGAGCGTGATTGAATGAGTGTAATTATGCAAGAGTAGGCAGTCTATCCTCATTACTGCAGGCATCCCTCACATGGACTTGTCTCCATAATCATTACGTGTATTTAATCCCCACTTTGAGTGCTCCACCTGAGAGTCCCCTCTGTGTGCTGTGTTAAGTAGGGATATATGTGAAATAGAGTGCAGCTGAATTTTTAATGCAGAGTGTAATATAATATGATCTGTGTGCTCAGCAAAGGCTTTTGTTAAAAAAAAAAAAAAAAAAAGAAAGCATTTGAACACAAGTAATGGTGAAATATGACATACTATACTTGTGTCAGAATGAATCCCAAGACTTATGTAGCGCATGTAGAGCAGTGACGGCTTTCAGTAATTCAGAAATTGGGTACTTTTGGTCAACGTCTGTCACGGTGATGGAAAATTCATGTTGTATTAGACTAAACAATCTGTAAGGTAAGAAATATCACTAAAGTCCACAGAGCCACAGCTTTCTTACTCCATGGCGTCATTCATTCTAGCATGGAAAGCTTCAAGTGGTTGTAATTAACAGTTGACAGAAGCAGCTAAAAGTTTAAACAAATAAAAGTTTACAGAACAATTCATCCAACTTTTTTAAATGAGGGTTTTAATATGCCATGAAAAAAAGGAAACTAATAATGTAGTAGTAATAGAAAAATGCAGCAATGTGGAATAAATAAATTATTGATTGGAGTAGTTTGAAATATTGAGAAAATCAGACTAAATGCTTCAGTTGCGGGTTAAACACTGCCTGTTTTCTCTGTTGTATTTCCCTCAGATGCTCTGCAAAAGTAATTTAATACTTATATTAGCAGGATATATTATATTACCAAATAATATTAGTAATATAACAGTAATATAACATTTATATTAAAGATCATGGAAGAAAAAATACAGATCAAAACCCTAATTAGTCAACCACTGCTTTGTAAGTTCAACTGTTTATCAGTTTCATTGCTGTGTCACATACTGTTCTGCTAAATGTGATATATGCTGTATATAATATAGTATGATATGTTGGGTTCAACCTAGCCAGGTTTCAAAGTGTTTCAGAAAATACCAGAATGCTTTTAGATTATTGTCACTGCAGATATTTGGTCCTTAATTGGGAGAACTGCACGTACAAAAACTGCACTTAAAGAATTTTTCTTTATGTTCAATTACTAGCCAACATGCAGAGGTAAGTAAAATTCAGTTGTCATTAATACACCTGAACTTGTTCTTTTTCATTTTATAATCTCTGCCATAAAAGTCCCACATTAAACACCAGTGAAACTCGTTAACCTCCATCTGCAATAGGTGTTGGCCAGATCTGCTAAAGGTTTGTGTGTACCAAAACATGTGCAAACACATTGCACATGCAAACAAATGTTCACACGGATTTACTAACAGCTCACACTGAGGGTTGCATCTTTTGAAGGTGCAAAATAGCGTGTTGGTATTCAGATGGTATATTTGTCACAATGAATATGCAATATGTGGCGTTCATGCTCTGTCTTGCTTTTTTTGGGAGGAGAAAATGTAAATAGAATAATTTAGTACTCGCAATATTCTCTATTAAACCTGAGAGCAATTTTGCTGATAGAAACTGCACCTATGTTTATTACATTTACAAAGGATGTGCAACAGTGTGCTAAATTGTGCACAATGTAGTGGTTAATGTGACAGCAACAACAACAAGAAAAAAAGTTTTTTTTTTCAGATTTAAATACAAGTTTGTCCTCAGAAGTCACTTTCACAATACTGTTAATATAACTGAAGTTGTGCTTTTGACATTAAATTAAAAAATAATCACTCCTATTCATAATGAATTGCAGATTTAACACTGGTTTACAAATATCTTATATAATAATAAACATGATTTATAAAGCGTCCAGAGGTACAAAAATCAGTGAATGTAAAAATATCTGTGCAGGCACAGCTCAACAATACACCAACCAAACTGGATGTGGGCAGAGTTGGATGATCCAAACATGCATCACAGCCAAAAATACCTGGCATAAGGCAACCACACACTTTTAAAAGGACACCAATACAGCTCAAGAAGAAGCTCTCATTATTTACTGCACCTTCCTACCACCGATTACCGCAGTACTTTGACGGCAGTATGAGATTATTTCCTCAATTTCCTTTACAGATAATTGCCTTCCAAGAGGCTGGCCATTCTATTTAGTTTCTGATTAAAAATGGGTCCTTTAACAGCCACTTGGGTGTTAATTGATGTCACTTATTCTCAACCTGATAATTTGCCCAATGGGGCATAGAAGGTTAGAAAAATGGCCTTCCTGCTGGAAATGCCTTTATGAAGTTTTAGTATGAATGGATGTTTGATTACTCAGTCCATATTTGATTGATGGTGACACTCCAGACTTAAGTATGACATCTCTCTTAATTGAAGCAATTTTCTTGGTTTGTGGGAAGTTTATGGTATTTATAGATATATACACACACATCCGCTCAGTTCCATCAGGTAGTTGAAGGAGGAGGAGCAGTGTGGTTTTTGTCTTGGTCGCAGAACAGTGGACCAGCTCTATATTCTCTTTGGCGTCCTGGAGAGGGCATGGGAGTTTGCCCAACCAGTCTACATGTGCTTTGTGGACTTGGTGAAGGCGTTTGACCGTGTCTCCCGGGGACTCCTGTGGGGGGTACTCCTGTGTTCGGTCCCTGTACGACAGGTGTTTGGTCAGCATTGCCAGCAGTAAGCTGGATTTGTTTCCGGTGAGGGTTGGACTCCGCCAAAGCTGCCCTTTGTCACAGATTCTGTTCATAACTTATATGGAGAGAATTTCTAGGCACAGCCAAAGTGTTGAGGGAATCTGGCTTGGTGGCATCTAGATTGGGTCACTGCTTTTTGCGGATGATGTCGTCCTGTTGGTGTCATCTGGCTCTTTGGCGTCCTGGAGGGGGCATGGGAGTTTGCCCAACCAGTCTTCATGTGCTTTATGGACTTGGTGAAGGCGTTCGACCGTGTCTCCCGGGGGCTCCTGTGGGGGGTACTCCTGTGTTTGGTCCCTGTACGACAGGTGTTTGGTCCACATTGCCAGCAGTAAGCTGGATTTGTTTCCGGTGAGGGTTGGACTCCGCCAAGGCTGCCCTTTGTCACCAATTCTGTTCATAACTTATATGGAGAGAATTTCTAGGAGCAGCCGAGGTGTTGAGGGGATCTGGCTTGGTGGCCTCTGGATTGGGTCTTTGCTTTTTGTGGATGACGTGGTCCTGTTGGTGTCATCTGGCCGTGTTCTCCAACTCTTGCTTGAGCGATTCACAGCCGAGTGTGAAGAGATGAGAATCAGCAACTCCAAATCGGAGAGCATGGTTCTCAGCTAGAATTGGGTGGATTGCCCGCTCTGGGTCGGGAGTAAGGTCCTGCCTCAAGTGGAGGACTTTAAATATCTCAGGGTCTTGTTCACAAGTGGAAGAAGGATAGGGCGTGAGATCGATAGGTGGATCGATGCGGCATCTGCAGTCATGCAGGCTCTGCGATGGTCTGTCGTGGTGAAGAAGGAGTTTAGCCAGAAGGCAAAGCTCTCGATTTACCAGTCGATCTACGTTCCTACCCTCACCTATGGTCATGAGCTGTGGGTTGTGACCGAAAGAACGAGATCTCGTATACAGGCAGCTGCAATGAGTTTCCTCCGCAGGGTAGCCGGGCTATTCCTTAGAGATACGGTGAGGAGCTCCTGCATCGAGAGAAGCCAGTTGAAGTGGCTCGGGCATCTGGTTAGGATGCCTCCTGGATGCCTGGACTGCGGGAGGAGACCCCATGGAAGACTCAGGACACACTGAAGGAATTATATCTCTTGGCTTGCTGGGAAAGCCTAGGGATCCCTCCAGCTGAGTTGGCAGATGCGGCTGGGAAGAGGGAAGTCTGGGCTTCCCTGCTTAGGCTGCATCCCCCACGACTTAACCCCAGATAAGCAGCAGAGAATGAATGGATGGATGGATGGATCTGCTCAGTTCATGTGCAGTTTTGTTACTTCTGAAATGTGATTTTCAATTCAATTCAATTAAATTCAATTCAACTTTATTTATATAGCGTCAAATCACGGCAATGCCATCTCAAAATGCTTTGCAGACAGAGGGGAAAACATAATGAAGGCCAATTCATAATAGCCTATATAAGGAAACCAACAGATTGAGTTGAGTCCAACTCAATCTCCCATCCTGAGCAAGCACACTGATTTTCCTCAAATCAAATTAGTAAAATAAATATTATTAGAATGAAAATACATGGCAGCAATTGACTTGTCTACTGCATTTACTCATACCCAGCTACACTAAACCCAGCCTTCAAAGACAAGACCATTACCTTTTCTCGGGCTTGGCAACAGTTGCTAGCTTGTCATCTGTAAAAGCTGAGTTGAGGGCTCGGTGTAATCTCTGGAAAAAAGCAGCACAATAGCTGTTAGTGTAGACTGCAAAAAATTTGATGGCTTTTCTTTAATAGTTGTTTTGTTTGTGTGGACTTTACTGAAATTAAAAAGAGGCCATGTGTACTCAATGTTACCAGCAGCAACGCAATCATAACAAACCTGGTGAAACCTGGCACTTCGCTTGAAGTACAGGCTACACTGTGCAATTATAACTTTTTACTTAGAACTCAGTACCTGACTTGTGTGCAGCCAGTATTTATAGCGGGGCTCCTTGACCCTTGGGATCACCAGCTTGTACACAATGTGCTCTGCTATTGTGGTTAGAAGAGATAAGGCCACACCAACACACAGCATCACAAAAAGACCAGAGAAATGCTTTATTCCCATCTGAAGAGTCTGAAAAGAGAAAGGGAAAACATTAGTAACAGACAGAAAAAAAGATTGAAAGGTTGAACAGAACAAAGTAGAAGTCAGATAATACACACATCCACTGTAACTTCAGTAGTGTACACACCAAAACCACTCTGGCCCACTAAGGTAGAGATTCATCAAGACCTCTAAAAAGTTCTCTGATAAATCTTTTAAAGTTTGACAATAAAAAAGTAACCTGAGCTCCTTTTTGTGTTCCCAAAGGCATTTTAAATTTAACACATACTTACAGTGTTGAAGGAGCATTAACCCACAAAAAGACACCACTGCTATTACTGGAAACTGTTTCAGTACCAGTGTCATCGGTGGCATGTCTCAAGGCATGGCAGCGAAAAGATTGCAGCTATGTTCGTCTGCTAAATTTTACCCAGAGCAAATTGCTTTCTGCCACTTCTTCCAATCCCAGAATTGCACATGAATGGAAAGAAAGTGTGATTTTTCATGCTTCAAAGCTTTCTCTCATTATTCTGTTGTCCAGTTTTGACACTGATGTACTCATTGCACTTGTTCTTTTTTTTTCTTAAGAAAGGATGAAGGTAAACACCGATACCGACTGGTTAGAAGCAACAACAAAGGTAATAAGCTATGATGCCAGGTAAGCACTGGCATTCTGTAAGGCACCCTGGCATTACTTTTATTGCAAAAATTAGTTTAAATGAAATAGTTATTATAGTTTGACTCATTGGATAAATGTTACCAAGGTGAGACTATGAACTCCTACCAAATTCTTATCCTTAACCTAAGCAAGTCAATTTGAACAAAGAATTATTGTCCCAAACTGGCCTTTAATGTCAGTAATGGTCCGATAACTTTCATCTACCCTGCCTACAACCGCTATAAGAAGACTCACAATGATGTTTGCAGTTATTTCTTCTTTAATTTGATTTTACCTTGGCTAGAAATAAAGTTGGGACATTAATAGCAAAGAATGATTTGTGTGTATCAAAGGAACACTAAGGGCTTTGATGAGACAGCATAATTTGACTCACTGGAAATGTAATCAGAAGTTGTGGTTTCTGACAATCTCTGTCACAGTTTATATTAAAGTTTCCAGCTACAGTGATTGCTAAATGATTTCATCTGTTGGACCAGATGACATGCTTCAGTCTTGACTTTCACAAAGTGTCTGTAGGTGAACTTGTGACCCTGTTGGTAGTTCACTGGTTGCCTTTCTACAGACGTCTTAGGAGAATTATAAAACAGTAGCATGCTGGAATCTCTGTGGAGATGCTCTGACCCAGTCGTCTGGCCTTCACTGTCTGCTCCAAATCAAAACAGCTCTAATGTTTGCTCATTATTACCGCTTTAAATGTCAAAAACTGAGAGTTTGGCTTGCTGTTCAATATACCCAATACCTTGATGGGTGTGCCTGTAATGAAGCAATCGATGTGATTCTCTTCATCTGTTTGTGACTCTGATCTAATCCGATCAGATCGGGTGCACATGCTGTTGTTTCACTTTTGATAGCGATAACTAACTAAAAAACTTCAATCCAGAAAATGATTAAATGTTTGTCATTTAGTGTTCAATTTGTGTTGCACAGACATCCAGACAGGAACATTTAGAGCTAAAACAGAACACAACAGTTTTGGCAACCCTGACCTCTGAGAAAAACCTGTCAAAAAAGACATTTAGATGTCAGAAAAGTTTCATTACCTGTAATTCTTTTTTTTTATTTATAAAACTTAAATGGCATTTAAAAAAAAATATAGCCACTGGGTCAAAGTTCAACATATAAAGCAGTTTTAATGAACGCGAGCACACTTTTGCACTTTAGCACCCCCTTAAAACGGCTAGCTTGGCATCCATCTTAGATCTGATCTCCTCTCTTAGCTCTCCAAAGCCAGTTCAACGTTTAATTCAACATCTCTCTAGGTCTCTGGCTTTCTTTCTATCCCTCGCCTTTTCTGATAATATCCTAGAAGACAAAGCTGTAAAATGTGGTTTCTCAGCCATATGATGCTACAGGGCAAAGATGGCTCCAGGATTTTACGTCATGGATGTCGGCATGCCAGAATGAGACAAACACACGTAGTTTTAAGGTTGAAAACATTCAAAACATCTTCAAAAAGGTTTAAAGTAAATTCTTGCTTTCACTACTGTACTTAAGACATGCATTCAAATAAAAAGCAGAATGGAAATCAGACATAGTAACTTTTTATTTCTGACGATCACAAGTTGCTCACTGATTCTACCTAAATATAAAAAAAATCTTTACTTTTACTGCAGGATATCCCACAAAAATGCAACCTTTTCTCTTTTACTCTGAAATAAATGTTTCAGTAATAAAAACCTCTCAGTATTACGTCACAAATCAGCAAGTGCAGCCATCTCCAAATGTAATAAAACGTGTCCAAACAGACCACTTGTTGCACCTTCTCCAAACATACATTTATTCTCATAAGAATCTTTTCACTGCTGAGTATGGAGTAACTTGAGATACAACAGAGGAAGCAGTGATTGCATTATAAAGTCATGTTGGAAAAGAATAAAAGATGGATTAAATTCATCACTGCAGTATTTTCACTTGGCAAGCTCCCTGCAAATGACATTTTTAAGAGTGGGAGTAGGTGATTCTTTGAAAATTGGACGGTAGAGACAGAAGTTGCATGTGATTGCTGAGATATATATTTGATGAGAGAGAGGACGAATAAAAGTATAATTCCAGCAGTATTACCTTACATGGACAAGATGTGACTAGTAAAGACAGATAACAATAATATCTAATTCTCATGCTCAGTGTTAGAATTAAAGTTAGTTTTGTGTGCATCAGATCAACTTTATAGGCAGGAGTTTGTCCTGGTTTGGCATATTAACACATATTATATTCAGGCACTTCTTGGCAGCCATCTCACACATCTTGTCTCACACCATCCAAACTGAATGATCATTTCTTACAAGCACGATTATTTTTCACAATTAATAGCAAAGCTTTGCAGCAAAAAATCTATGAAAAACTTCAATACAGCACATTACCCTTATCATCTTTATCCCTTTTATCACAATTTACTTCTTAGTTATGTTACATTTAGCTCTTTCAGTGTTGGATAATTGAATAATATGCCATTTATTGGTATTGATTCTATTACTTCAAATGGGATCAACTCCTTTGAGGCGGCAGAGAGCTGGAGGGATGCCAGAGAGTTTGGGTGTCGCACTGAAGCCAATCCATCAGATTTTTCAGCTTTTCTGAATCCCCAGGCTTAAAAAAAGATTGCACTAAATAAATAAATAAATAAGTAAATAAAAAGTGCTGAGCAGGACTAAACTGAGCCAGGCTTGTCAGTAATTCATATTGCTCGTATCATGAATTTCCTGCTGATGTTGTCCAGCTTTCAGTTTGACAGCACTGAATGCAAGTGCACACACAGGTGATAAACACAGAGCTTTAACATAATTTCGGTCTGATGATAGAAAAACAGATTTGAAAAAAAAAAAAGTACTATCTGCAATATGAGGTCTAGTAGGCGTCCATCATGGGGGTTTCCAAGGCACCTGTGTGAAATAGCTGTGTGTGATATTCAACTTTGCATAGATAACAAAAAAAAAATACATTGGTTGAGCAGCTTTCTCAGCGACAACTTCAGGCAGCCTGCAAAACGAAATGTACCTGGAGCAATTTAAATGTCTGCCGCTGTAGATAGCATCTACAGCAAGTCTAGTTGCCCCACATTAGAAAATGTCTCACCGTAGGCTGACTGAATCTGTGGCATTGCAACGTACTGTTACTGCTGTTTGATATGACAATCACATGATGGCATTTTACATTCCTGATCAGTCACTGAAGAGATGCTGCATTTCACAGCTGCGTCACAGTTGTCTGGAAAAAATAGCCAGGCTGCAAAGGGAGCTAATTGCTGGGTAATAGCTGCACAGAGTCGACCACGGGGCCGAGATTGTTCAGGACTGCAGTTATGTGGACACAGCTTGTTTGGCAGCTGGAGGGTCAGAGGCCTTGGTCTGAATTAGAACGGGGCAATTACAGTACATGAAGGTTGTTGAGTGCAGAAAAGGCATTTTGAGTGTCAGGCTGGAACAGAGTTGGAGCTAGAAGCCCAATGCACTGTTTTGAACAAGCTAAAGAAAAGAAACTTTTCATTTATTCAGTGGGCAGGAAAAGTATTTCCACACAAATAGTGTTTTCTGTGTTTAATCCAATAATTAGGTGAACAGTTTATTGTTGCATTATGCAGTCAAATAAACCACAGAGATATGATTAACTATTCTTTTGACTTACCTCAGTCATGGCAAAACTGCGCTTCCCACAGGGCACAACTTTGTACCATTTGTCATGCAGCATGTCCATGAAGCCATCTGACTTGTACTGGCTAACAAGCTCTGAGAAGTTGGAGGTGAGTGGAGAGTTCTGAGGGAGGCCAATGCCATACCCTGCCAGTGGACACATAAACAAAACAGATTCCTCAGTGATTACTGGTCTATCACAACAGAAAAAAACACATTTGACTTTGTTTTTTTTGTTTTTTTTTTTAACATCATCCTCTCACTAGAAGCTGCAGAGCAGAAACCTGGCCATGCTGACAAACATAACCATTTCTTTGTGAAGAGCATCCTTTTCTAAAACAAAGCATGCAGAGGACACTGCAAGTGCGTCTCCGGATGTCCAAGCATGCCAGAAAAAAGGTAACAAATTCTGCAATAGCCAATTACAGAAGTACCTTGACTGTACTGATTGATTTGCATTGTATCCTGAAGGCTTAAAGGTGCATTAAGTAATTACCAACAGCAGAGGAATCTGGGGCTGAGGTGGTTTGTAATGGAAGCAACTGCCATGGGAACATTTTCACAGTGGGAGGAAGAGGCTTGCTAAATGGACCAGAGATTAACAGTAGACTGTTGAGAATGTAAGCTTTTGAAAGCCAGATTAACCACTGTGCAAATGTTGAGTGATTGATATTGTTAAATTTAGGGCTGTTCTGAAGCACTTTTGATCAGCTAGTCTGCACTCATGCATAGAGGCCTCCTACAATCAAATCATAATTGAGAGACAATACATACACTGGATGTGAAAACCCCTGGGACCTGAGTAGTCATGAATTCAATCTAAGATGTCCTTAATCAATACATTAAGTGGTTGGAGAGTATATCTGAAGAGATGTAACACTGAGTAGTAAAAAAGAGTGTATATGAGAGTTTTAATCGTTCACTGAAAAAAAATGAAATGGTCATTTCTCTGCATTTGATCCCATGTGGAGCAGCGCTGCAAAAAAAAAAAAAAAAAAAAAGTTGGACTTGTAAGAAAAGTTCAGGGCTTTGATGGTTGTTAACTGAGGCCAAACTTGAGAAATATTTTTAATGCCAATATTCCAATCTAAGAATTTTTTTCTGTCAACATAACATCTGTGTATTTTGTGTCTAGCCTGTTGTTTAGAGTCGTCTGAGCCTACACACACCACTGTTGTTGCATTAGAGAAGAAATTTACTAACTTCAGCTTGCATTTTAGACCCCATTCCAACCAGATTGTTCAAGGAAATATGTTTCTTAGTCAATACATCTGAACTGGACCTGATCAGTTTATCTCTATTAACAGGATATGTACCTCAATATTTTAAGACAGCTGTAATCAAACCTCTACTTAAAAAAACACGACTCTTGATCCGGGAGTTTTAGCTAATTATAGACCGATATCCAATCTCCCCTTCATGTCTAAAATTCTTGAGAAAACAGTTTCAACTCAACTATGTGCCTATCTGAGCAGAAACAATCTGTTGAAGAGTTTCAGTCAAGATTTAGAGATCATCGCCCACAGACACCACTACTGAAAGTCAGTAATAATTGACTTCTGTCTTTACTTGTCCTTTTAGATCTCAGTGCTGCATTCAACACTACTGATCACAATATTCTGCTACAGAAGCTGGGACACGTTTTTGGGATTAAAGGGACTGCATTAGGCTGGTTACAGTCATATTCATCTGATGGATTTCAATTTGTTCATATAAATGATGAGTCTTCCTCACACACAAGAGTAAGTCTTGGAGTTCCTCAGGGTTCTGTACTTGGACCAATATTTTTAACATTATACATGCTTCCTTTTGGTAATATCATCAGGGAAGCATGGTATAAACTTTTATTGCTATATGGATGACACACAGATCTACCTTTCCATGAAGCCAGATGATAACAATCAGTTTCTTAGACTACAAAGATGTCTTACAGACATCAAGACCTGGATGAGTCTGAGTTTTGTCCTTTTAAACTCAGACAAGACAGAGGTTGTTATCTTCGGGCCTGAAAAACTTAGGAAAAAATTATCCAGTAAGGTAATTAATCTGGATGGCATTAATCTGGCCTCCAGTACCACTGTGAGAAATCTTGGATTCATTGTTGACCAAGACTTGTCTTTTAGCTCACATTTAAAACAGGTTTCTAGAACCGCCTTCTTCCACCTGCATAATATTGCAAAAGTTAGGGGCATCTTGTCTCAGAAAGATGCAGAAAAATTAGTCCATGCCTTTATTACTTCCAGACTGAATTACTGCAATTCCTTACTCATGGGTTGTCCCAAATATGCCCTGAAAAGTCTCAGCTGATCCAATAATGCTGCAGCGAGGGTTCTGATGAGGACTAGCAGGAGAGATCATATTTCACCAGTTTTAGCCTCTCTATACTGGCTCCCTGTTTAAAATGTTTTAGTTTAAAATTCTTCTCCTCACATATTGTACCTAAACGATCTCATAGTTCCATATATTCCAAAAAGAGCACTTCGCTCTCAGACTGCGGGTTAACTTGTAGTTCCCAGAGTCTCTAAGAGTACGATGGGAGAAAGAGCCTTTAGCCATCAGGCTCCTCTCTTATGGAACCAGCTCCCACCGTGGGTTCAGGAGGCAGACTCCCTCCACACCTTTAAGATCAAGCTGAAAACCTTCCTTTTTAACAACTCTTACAGTTCGGAGACGAGCATCTTTGGAGTTGGAATCTGCATGTACAAGGCCCAACTGTCCAAGTTATGCTCATAAAGTTAGGGGTAGTCTAGTCATCCATTACTTATGCAGCTATGGGGATGTCACCTGATGCACTTAGTAGTACCTCGCTCCTCTTCCTTCATACAAAAAATATGTCAGTATTGCCATCTTTAATATATTTCTCCTTTTTCCGCAGGTCTTCCTGAATAAAAATTGCAGTACATGTTGATCTGTCTTTCCTGTCCTCTCCAGCCCAAACAGTCGAGGCAGATGACTGCCCTCCCTGAGCCGGGTTCTGCCGGAGGTTTTTTTCTTCCTGTTAAAAGAGAGTTTTCCTTCCCATTGTTGCTTTATGCATGGTCTGGATTGGGGATTGGATCAAAATCAAGATTTGATGCAATCAGTTGGCTTCTTTTAGGCTATTTATGAATTGGTTTGAATTGATGTGTCTGTGAAGTGCCCTGAGAAAACATTGTTGTGAAGTGGCGCTATCCAAATAAAGTTGAAATAAACTGAAAATTGAATTAACAGTGGTAAACAGAATTACACATTAATCTCTTCATTTAATATTCTAGGACCTATCTAATTGTTGTGACATCAATAATCAACATTTTCAACCTTATCATAATCAGGTAACTGATTATTATGTAGTGTGATCTTGACAAAAAAAATTAAAAAGCTAATTTCTTAGGATTGCAAGAAAAATACTTAAATATCATACAAAAACAACAATCACCTCAGGATTTCAAATTAACAGTAAAACAAATCATTACAGGTGAGGCCGTCTTCTGTTTTTGTTTATGACACGTACTTTGTGACAGTCTTATTAAATTTAAAAACATATACAGATCAACAACCAATCATTAACTTGACCCTAACAGAAGAAGCACTGGCAAACAAATGAAAATCATTGGAAAAACTCTATTAGATGCCAATAAACTAAAAAATGTAAATTTCTCACATGCACTTACTGAACATGTCAAAGAGCTGACCAACCCTCCGGCAGCTTCCATAGACTCATAACAGTGACATATTTTCAGATTCTCTTATTTTCTATGTACAGTTAATTGGCAGGTCATTTATCACATTCTGAAGATCCATGTATTACCTTCTATTGCAAAGGGTTTCCCAACTGTAAGTGTTTTACAGTCTGCATCTATAGAGACCTCATAATCCAGCAGAGCTTTGTCCATGATGAATGCATCCAGTTTTTGGGGATCGGCTCTGTAATTATACAGCAAGAAGATTCACCGTGAGTGAACTGCAGCTAAGTCACTATTTACATCATGAGCAAAACTTTTGCAGGAGCAACATAAAAAAAAGGTGTGTTCAACTGTTCAGCTTGGAAGTCATCTGCACTGTTCTATAAATGCAAGTATTAGCAGCACAACTCAGGCGAAACGATACTCACTGTATCTGGTGATGCTGGGATTTCACACTGGGTTTGAATGATTTGCAGATATATCTGCACTGCAGCAGATACCTTTAAATATTTTTATAATCCAGCATTTGTGACATTTTTTCAGAAAGTGACAGGACAAAGTTACAGACAGTGTTGGTTTTTTTTTTCAGTCTTTCACATTTAATGTCTGAAAACAGCATTTGCTGCTTCAAAGGACAGTAAATTAGAGAAGGTTTAGTCTATGTTCACTTTTAAACTTTTAATGTGAATGTGAACATTTTAGCCTGATATGTTGAATATATATATATATATATATATATATATATATATATATATATATATATATATATATATATATATATATATATATATATACATATATATATATATTGCTCTCATGTGGCTCTCTTCACCTTACTGTTCATAATGGACTTGGATGATGAGAGAAGTTTGCTTTCATTCAGTTTGTCTTGGTCTTAGTTTGTAAACTGTCTTTGCTTCTATTTCTTTTCATGAACGCTGATTAAATAAAAAAAAAAAATGTTTGAATTGTCCTTCACAGAGAATCAAAGCTCCAATAAATGATAGAGCACCAACACCGACTGTAGACAACAATGAGCAATTGAAAAAGTGAAATTCAAATCAATGAATAAGGCATGGAAAGCAAGTTGTTTTTCTTTTGGATGTTTTGCAAAGCTATTTAAAATGCAGCTTACCACACTTACTGAAAGTGGGATGTAAATGATTCAACAATTTTCTCCCAACCTTTTGCCTTGCCTGAATCGTACATTTTCTCCCAGGCTGGCCTTGTCTGTTTTTTTCAGTGCCTTTGCTGGCCACCTGCCAGGATAATCATTGCCTGTCTACAAGTTCTGCCAGTTTATTTGTATTCCTCACAAACCAGTTATACAGAGGTGCGATATTAAGTTGCATCGCTCTCAGTGACGCATTTACAAATGAGCTCGAAGATGCCCTCAATGAAAGCTACAGCCTACAAATGCTATAGAGACTTTTCTAAGCTTTACTTTTTTCCACTATTTTCTTTTATCAAGGACAGTGTTTGAAAATGCTAAAACCCAGCTCTGTCCTTTGAAGAATGACTGGCTGTTCATTATTACAAGTTGAAACAGGATGCTGCTCATAACCTTGGTTTTGAATGTATTTTATGACCACAGCATGGGTTCATATCAAGCTGCTCCGGCAACCCAGTATGAAAACAAAACTTATAAACCAAAACACATATTCCGAGGCAAAGCTGGATTTTCTCTTCCTCAGGTAACTTAAGGTTTAACTCGGGGTTTTCCTTACTAGAATGCCTTTTCACACCTTAACAGGATAAACCACCATGGTAACTCAACCAGAATGGCGAGATTATGTTCTGGGTAAACGATCAAAGGCTTTAAAAACTTTCTGAACTTTCTGAAACAAAACCTTGTTTTGAGCCAAATCACAAGTTTTATCAGTGTTTCTTCAGCACTCCTGACCAACTAACTTCTTCACATCATCACAATTGCTGGCTTTATGGCTTTTTATATCTCCTAAGATGTTAATGGAGTGTACAGACAGGTAGTATCACCCGCACAGGCAAATGGCCATATGGCGCCTTGTGACTGCTGCATTAGGATCAACAACACGGTAAGAGGCCATTAGAGGTTTACCCAGATAAAGACAAGTTTACACTCACTTCTTAAATATGATTCTTCATATGATTCTTGCCACACCTGTTACCCCTTTGGGCCTGCCTTAACAAGGTGCTAGTGATAGTTTTTCAGTTTGCACAGTCATGGGGTTTGTGGGCAATGGGAGGTTTAGTGAACCTGAGCAACACCAAGAACCCCACATCCACAACATTATGGTCATTGATGTGTGACTGTAAAGACAAAAAGGACTTCTTAATGTGCCAGTATATGCATTCAGAAATCCAGAAAAGTTGAGGACGATTTTAAATTTGAAACATGCATGGACCTTCAATTCATTTTGTGTGTTCCGTTGTTCATGATATATTGGCTAATATGATTTGAAGGTTTTTTTTAGTTTTCATTTTTTTCAGATTTAAATAAAGTTACAACTTTTCTGGAATTCAGTTTATATTAAGAGGCACCAAAGTTTGAATGGATTTGAGAAAGAGGAAATACATTGTTCCTATAAAATTAAGAATGAACCAACATACACAACAGCAAGACTTTCCTCCAAGTGGAATTCAGCCATTGATACATGTCTGCCTCATATAGTATCTGTCAAGTTTACCATCTTTGCTCAGCTGTTGCTTACTGGACAAGCATAATATATTCTACATTATAGCTTGTAAACAGTATGATGACTATTGGTTTTATCCCAGAAGCTAATAAATCTTATTTTTTTTCTATTTAGTGATAGTTTAGCAATACTGTCTCTGTGTTTTCATGATACCTTATGATAAATGTAGGCTAGAAATTGGCTTTTGAACAGATGTTATACATGTTGATGGACATAGCTTAAACTTTTCCTTTCTACACCTCACCTTTTAAAAAATATAAAACACATTGGTCCATAATAAATCTGATCAGAAATGACTTTCTAACCGATTTTATAACAAATGTCGCTGCAATTCCAGGTTCTAGTAGGAATTCTGCAAAGTAACCAAATTACAAAGGATGAGCTACTTTTAAAGAATAAGACTAACTATGAATGCAACATGTTGGCATTGCCAAAGTTTTGTTGTGTATGTTTAGAAAAGAGACATTGAGGAGCTGCAGTGTATTGCATGTCTTCAAAACAGTTCTGCTTTAGCATAAGGCTAACTGACTGCTATGGTTAATATCAAGTCATTTTCAGGTTTAACTGGCATATGAACAGAAACTGAATAAAAAGACAGACAAAGCTGGAATGATGTCAAATGTTTTCCTGACAACCCACATTCTGATTTCTCAAGTTTTGCATTTCAATGCCGTCATGGTTGTTAGAGAGAAGCTCTGCCAGATTTGGACAAGAGATTGGAGCTTGAGTAATACTAGAAAGTTAATTGTACAAAATATATTTTTTGATGATTCATTAAATATAGATCAGATAGTGAAACCATAATGGCTCGTGGTACTAAGAAGTTGGCAATTTTTTAAAATGAAAATTTTACACTTAGAGATGTATATAAGGCAGGGTGGCCATCAGTCATATTGCACTTTGAGGTATTTTTGCACTCACTTCACTTCCAACAGCAGGTGTTTTTTTTAGCCTTTTTTTTTTTTTTTTTTTTTTTACAATCTGAATAAAAATCCCTGCTCCCTGGTGGAGTAAACCTCAACACACTGCAACACACTTGCTTGCTGTCTTGTTACTAAGTTGTGATTTTCAAAAGATGACATTCATCCTTCAACCTTCTAATCAGTATTTAGTAAGCCAAGTCAGGGAATAAAATAAATAAATAAATAATAGAATAAAATCTTGTTTCATCCTTTGAAATTGTGTCCTTGCCTTGGCCTGCATTCCAGCTGCCTTTTCACACTTTATTCTGCTATGCTCCACAGGGATGCCAGTTGAATGTTGAAGCGGCTTAGGATGACAGCAGTGGCAGGGTAAAGAGGAGGCTGGGATCTGAATGTGAACAGGAAAGCTTGTGGTGGGGAGTGACAGCAGCAGAAAATGATTTTTTTCTTCATTTTTTTTAAATGTTGACTTTCCTAAGACACAAATGTGATTTCTTTTTATTTTATATATTTATTTATTTATTTTTTCTTATCAGTTTCTTGAATGATGACAGAGAGATAACTCATCCAGTTAAATCTCATTTAGGATGACGGAAATATCTGCGTCCCTAAACCTGCTGCTACAAGGTTTCTTAACTTTCTGTGTTTTCAGAGGACGTATAGCTTGAATGTATCTTATTGCCTTACTTAAGATTATGTATGCCATCTGGTGTTGCTGGGACATTGTATCGCCTCATGTACTCGTGCATCTCAGGGAAACTCTTCTTGACGTAGTCCTCTGCGCTGCTCTCTCTCACTGTAGCAAAGCGGAATCCCTGAGAGGGATGGTGCAACTGCAGAAAAAAGGATAAACAAGATTTTACAGTGAGAATAACTTAAAATGATGGATATTTCAAATTGCAGTTCTTTGTTTCCTATTTTCTTCGGTTCTTGATAATCATTATGATTCTTTTTTTAAATCTTTGTTTTGGTTTTTTGTCTTTGTCTTGTAGATGCTGACCCTCAGGATTACTGCATTCTTGTAGCTCGGTGATTTAGCAAAACAATAGCTATCATACTCCAATTACCCTTGCACTCTTGAAATAAGGAATTTGCTGAGATGCACTTCAGAAATAAAAGTAGTGCAGTAGAAGAAAAAAAGTGTATTTTTCACATTTTACTGCAGAAGATCCACTTATCTTACTACATGGGCAAATTTTTCAGACTTAACTCCAGTTATTTGTTGTGTCTTTCTGCCTTTAGTACCTTTGGATCATGTATCCCTGACAGCTGCTCATAGGTTTTCTCCCCGACCATGACAGCAGCCAAGTTAGCAGTATACGTAGACAGACAGAACAAACAGAAGATGGCCCAAAGGTTCATCAGCAGACGGCCAGTCCAGCACTTTGGGGGCTTAATGGCCACCGTTCTCCCAAAAAGAATAGCATAGCAGACATTAAGAGCGGAGGAGAAAGAGAATACTCTGTCCCGGTTACGTCCACGTGGCGTCATTCCAAATGGGCTGTGCCACTCATACAGGGTGAGAAACACAGCAGTGACGTGGAGGGAAACAAAGATGCCGAGCCACATGGACCAGTGGAGAGGCCACATGAAGGCTCCGATGGGTGCGGCTGTGTCACGAGTACGCACCTGTGGGGATGTAGGCACAAGATTAGAAAATGTTTAAAACCAATGGGAGAAAAAAGGAATTATCCTGGGAAAAGCCCAAAATGTAAAAAAAAAAAAACAAATAAAAAACTTCATGTGTACTTAGGGAAGCAAATAAATAGGAGCCTTCCATGGGAAAAGTACATCAGTGATTATTATGGTTATGCTAACAAGTTATTTGATCATTACTGCTGGAGTAACTTCTCATTCCTTTCACCCTAATAAAAGAGTCAATTTGCTGGTCTTTATGATGCAAACAAACAACCAGAGACTTTCGAGATTTACTGAAATTTGAACGGGAACTGTCTGACGCACTAATTAATCCTAGAAAGTCAACTGTGAATCCTCATCTTTGAGGGGGAAATGTGGTTGGAGGGAAATGAATAATAACTGTGATCAGTGATCAATGTTAGGTGAGGTTACATAACAGGAAATCAACAGAAGTACAGCAATGTTTACCAGTCCAAGTAGGAGGACTGGGACTCTGTAGACTGAAGAAAACCACTAATTGATAAGACAGATAAAAAAAAATAAAAAAACAAAATAAAACAAATAAACAATACAGCAGCAGCAGTTTGTGTCCACAAAGTCAGCTGACTATCTGAATAAACTAGATACATGAGTTTGACTTGGGCTTTTTCCTGTATGATAGTGGTGGAATTTATGTAAGTCAAATTGTGATATTTGCTTCTGAGAGCAATTTTTGCACGCCATCGCCGTGTCAAGACTCAAGGGATCTCAAACTTCGGTCATCAAGGGCCAGAGGATGGTATCTTTTAGATGTTTCCCTGCTTCAACACACCTTGCTCAAAGTAAGGACTCATTGGGATGGCCGTGGGTCAAGCTGTGCAAAACCTGGAAAGCTGGCAGGTGTCTGTTCTGTACTACCAGTCAAAGGTTTGGATGCACTTTCCCATTGGTTTTAATGTCAAAGTGTATCCAAAACTTTTGACTGGTTGTGTATACTGACCAGTCTGTCACTGTGTCCTTGGGGGAATTATTTCACCTTCCACACCTCCAGTGTCAGCTACACATGTAGCTTACTGTCACAAAGTATGAATGTGGTATTAATGAATAATAGATACACTGTAAAGTACTTTGGATGCCTTGAAAAGCACTATGGAAATGTAATCCGTACTTTACAGACATTGACAACAAGCTGTTAGATATGTTTGATTTCGATCAGGTTCATTAGATCAGGTAACTTACTTTTACAACAGGCAATACATAGGCCCTCAAGGAGTAGAGTTTGAGAACTCTACTTTATGGATTTTGTTATAGCACTGAACAAAAGTGCATGCAATGGTCCACAGTGGTCATCTGCACAAGAAATTATGCTTCAGTAAGTAAGAACTATACTAGAAACCAATGATTATTTACTTTGGGTTTAGTGGTGTATTTAACAATAAGAGGAAGCAAGAAAATTTGGGGAAAATAAGATGGATTAAATGCACCTTATATACTCTACATCTGGGGTCTCCAACTCTGGTCCTCATGAGCTACCATCCATCAGGTTTTAGTGTTTCTCTGGTACAACCCACTTGATTCAAATGGAAAGGTTCTCCAGCTACTTGTCATCTCCTGCACCTGCATCTTAATGAGCCATTGATTTGGATCAGGTGTGTCACAGCGGGGAAACACCAAAACCTACAGGATAGTAGCACACAGGGATCAGAGTTGGAGACTCCTGCCCTACATATCCTCTGGAACAGCCTTCCACACAATATTCACACTGCAGACTTATTGCAGTCTCTATGACCTTTCTAGTCAGTCTATTGTACTTGTTTTGCTCTATGTTTTATTCTTTTTTATATCAGTTTGTAAAGCACTTTGGCCAGCCTTGCTGTGTGAAATATGCTTTGGAAATAAATTTAACATTGACTGACATTGACTTATACTACAATCAGTAGCTCTTTTTTACACAGTGAACATACAAACTCACTAATGTACAGATGACTTCATAAAGAAAGAAAATGTCCCCGTTACCTAGTGCTTTAAAGTTAGCGACAGTTGTTTTTAGAGGTTGTACAGTGAAATTGGAATTGAAAGAGAAAGAAACAAAAACAAAGATACGTATTACAAAAGACATTTGCTGTAAATAAAGCAGAACATCTACCTTTGCAGTGGCAATCTATGAGGAACAGAGGAGAGAGTGATTACCAGCATCACTATGTCTGTCAGCTGGTGAGACAAGCTATCGTAATTGTAGTAATAGGGTCACCCCACAAAGCTGTACATTCACCAGTTCAGCTTCTCACAGGGAATTGCAAGAATCCAATAATGTAGGACCTGCAGTAATAAAAGACTGCCATATTGATAGTGACCACCAGCATACCAAATGGAGAGTTGAGGTGAGGTCAATGACACAGCAAAGAGAGATCGGGCCAAAGAGTGACAGAAATGAGAAGCAATAAGTGGAAGGGGAAAAAGAAATGAATATAATAAGTAGAATAGAAGACGCCAGAGAGGCAGTACTGACCAGAATTCCCAGGCTGGTAGAGAAGAAGGGTGAGGTGAAGTCAATCACTTGGCTCCTGGCTGAATTAATGCTAAAAGATGTCACTGCCAGGTGGGCTGCACCACTTAGCAAATCACCCACCAGTCCTGTCCAGCGGCCATTTTTGAACCCGCCATACTTTCCATCGCCAACAATGTAAAGGTCAAAAGTAAAGCCCAAGTCCTCTGCCAGCTTTTCCAACAGATCAATGCAGTAACCATAGCAACATTTCTTTAAGTCTGTGGGAACAGATCCATTAGGTCCTCCAAGGTTCTGGAAAAGTCCTTCCAGAACTGAAGATTCATTGGTGAGTGGATCCAAACACAGCTGCCCAGCAGGACACAACCCATCTCCATCCACTTCACGGGTAAATACAAATGGGTGCTCCACCAGCGTCACCACTCGCATGTGCAATCTTGTGGATCGACGCCAGTCTCCTCCGCCTCCGGACCTTGGATGATTTGGCCAGGCCCCCTGGTCCATCAGAACTCTCCCTCTGCGCCAGCGTCCCAAGCGAGTCCAGGTAGGCTGGCCTAAGGGGTCCAGCTGGAGGGACCAGATGAAATGATGAGCCTCTGAGATGATGTTCTGACTCTGACTTCCCTTGGCTATAAAACCGCTCTGGCCTTCAAATGAAGTGTTGGCCAGAAATCTGAAGGGAAGGAGGAAGAAGGAAAAAAAAGAATTATCAGAAGGAAAAGGGGGAGGGAGGGGCAGTGATACAGAAGTGATGAGAAGCAAAGAGGACAGGAAAGTTACAATAAAAAACAGTGCATTTAGTCATTCCAAAGGACACACTTTAATACATGGTTAACAAACTGATTAAATCACCAACACACAGTTTGTATGCGTCATGCTTTAGAGTCCAGCATGACATATATGATACATGGAGTTTCTAAGACATTTGGCAACACTTTATCAGTATTCAGTACAATGAACTGCAGCAATATAAAATCTGTTTCTATTGCTCTGCTAATGAAACAATATCATTAGATGTCAATTAGCCAATAATAACTAATTATTGTCATGCTGTCAGAAAAAAAAAAAAGATATTGTCAAGAATTTACCAAGATTAAAAACAGTCTTTGGATAAACACGCACAAAAATGAATGGAATAAGATAACAAATATGTTTTATCTTGGTTTAATAAAACTGTAACTGCATAATGCCTTTTTATCTGTAAAAAAGAGTACTAATAGTGTATTATTAGCAAGTTTCTTAACATTCATTCATTTAAAGCAGAGATTCTTTTTTGTTTTAACTCTTTGAAGCCCAATCTAACTGAAGATAAAAGTTTTCTTTTTTTTCAATCTGAAGTCTGAAGAAGCGTAGAGCTGTCAACCTAATAAAAAAAAAAGTTTGGTCCTTATTATGTTATAACGTGATAGTTTTATTGTAAAAACTTGAACATATCACATTATAACGTGCTATGTTTATTGTAAAATTGTAAAACATATCACATTTTAACGTGATAAGTATCACGTTTTAACGTATCATGTTTTAACGTGATAAGTTTTATTGTAAAAACGTATAACCACTTAAAAGCTGCAGGGATCACATCTCGGCTGGCCTGGGAACGCCTTGGGATCTCCCCCGCAGAGTTGGAAAATGTGGCTGGGGAGAGTTAAGTCTGGGCTTCCCTGCGACCCGACTCGACCCTGGTCAAGCGGTAGAAGATGGATGGATGGCACTTGAATGCAGCTAAGATGATGTAGTTTGTAGTCATAGCGATTCTTGTGCCGCTCAAGTTTCAATCAAAAATGATGCCGCGTCATGGGGATTGGACCAGGTCTCATACTTCCTTCTGTACAGACTTGTCTCGTCTCGTCTCGTCTCTTCTTCGTGCCGCTTATCCGGGGTCGGGTCGCGGGGGCAGCAGCCTAAGCAGGGAAGCCCAGACTTCCCTCTCCCCAGCCACATTTGCCAACTCTGCGGGGGGGATCCCGAGGCGTTCCCAGGCCAGCCGAGAGATATAATCCCTCCAGCGTGGTCTCCTCCCAGAGGGACGTGCCTGGAACACCTCACCAGGGAGGCGTCCAGGAGGCATCCTAACCAGATGCCCGAGCCACCTCAACTGGCTCCTCTCGATGCGGAGGACCAGCGGCTCTACTCTGAGCCCCTCCCGGATGACCGAGCTCCTCACCCTATCTCGAAGGGAGAGACCAGCCACCCTGCGGGGGAAACTCATTTCAGCCACCTGTATAAGAGATCTCGTTCTTTCGGTCACGACCCACAGCTCATGACCATAGGTGAGGGTAGGAACGTAGATCGACTGGTAAATCGAGAGCTTCGCCTTCTGGCTCAGCTCCTTCTTCACCACGACAGACCGGCGCAGTCCACATTACTGCAGACGCCGCACCGATCCGTCTGTCGATCTCACACTCCATCCTTCCCTCACTCGTGAACAAGACCCCGAGATATTTAAACTCCTCCACTTGAGGCAGGACCTGACTCCCGACCCGGAGAGGGCAAACAACCCTATTCCAGCTGAGGACCATGGTCTCAGATTTGGAGGTGCTGATTCCCATCCCAGCCGCTTCACACTCGGCAGCGAATCGCTCAAGTGAGAGCTGGAGATCACAACCAGATGAAGCCAACAGGACCACGTCATCTGCAAAAAGCAGGGACCCAATCCTGAGGCTACCAAGCCAGATCCCCTCAACACCTCGGCTGCACCTAGAAATTCTGTCCCTATAAGTTATGAACAGAAACAGTGATAAAGGGCAGCCTTGGCGGAGTCCAACTCTCACCGGAAACAAATCCGACTTACTACCGGTACTGTGAGTACCCCACACAGGAGCCCCCGGGGTACACTGTCGAACGCCTTCCCCAGGTCCACAAAGCACATGAAGACTGGTTGGGCAAACTCCCATGCACCCTCCAGGACCCCAAAGAGGACCAGGACGACCAGGACCAGGACAAAAACCGCACTGCTCCTCCTCAATCTGAGATTCGACTACCTGGCGGACCCTCCTCTTCAGGACCCCTGAATAGACCTTACCAGCGAGGCTGAGGAGTGTGATTCCCCTGTAATTGGAGCACACCCTCCGCTCCCCCTTCTTAAAAAGGGGGACCACCACCCCAGTATGCCAATCCAGCGGCACTGCCCCCGATGTCCACGCGATGCTGCAGAGGTGTGTCAGCCAGGACAGCCCCACAGCATCCAGAGCCTTAAGGAACTCTGGGCCGATCTCATCTACCCCCGGGGCCTTGCCACCAAGGAGCTTTTTGACCACCTCAGTGACTTCAGACCCAGAGATAGGAGAGTCCACCCCTGAGTCCCCCAGCTCTGCTTCCTCATCAGAAGACATGTTGGTAGGATTGAGGAGGTCTTGGAAGTACCGACCCACAACGTCCCGAGTTTAGGTCAGCAGCTCCCCACCTCCACTGTACACAGTATTGATGGAGCACCGCTTCCCCCTCCTGAGCCGCCGGATGGTGGACCAGAATCGCCTCAAAGCCGTCCGGAAATCTTTCTCCATGGCCTCGCCGAACTCCTCCCATGCCCAATTTTTCGCCTTGGCAACAGCCGAAGCCGCATGCCGCTTAGCCTGTCAGTACCCATCAGCTGCCTCCGGAGTCCAACAGGCCAAGAAGGCCCGATAGGACTCCTTCTTCAGCTTGACGGCACTGCTGGTGTCCACCAACGAGTCCTGGGATTACCGCCACGACAGGCACCAAAGACCTTACGGCCACAGCTCCGGCTGGCCGCCTCAGCAATAGAGGCACGGAAAACAGCACATTTGGACTCAATGTCCCCCGCCTCACTCGGGACATGGTTGAAGCTCTGCTGAAGGTGGGAGTTGAAGCTCGCTCTGACAGGGGACTCAGCCAGATGTTCCTAGCAGACCCTCACATCACGTTTGGGCCTGCCAGATCTGACCAGCTTCCTCCCCCACCATCTGAGCCAACTCACCACCAAGTGGTGATCAATTGACAGCTCCGCCCCCCTCTTCACCCGAGTGTCCAAGGCATGTGGCCGCAGGTCCGACAATACAACTACAAAATCGATCGTCGAACTGCGGCCCAGGGAATCCTGATGCCAGGTGTTCATATGGACACTCTTATGTTGGAACATGGTGTTCGTTATGGACAGTCCATGACGAGCACAGAAGTCCAATAACAAAACACCATTTTGGTTCAGAGGGGGCGGACCATGCCTCCCAATCACTCCTCTCCAAGTCTCACTGTCATTGCCCACGTGGGCATTGAAGTCCCCCAGCAGAACTATGGAGTCCCTCGAAGGAGCAGCTTCCAACACTCCCTCCAAGGACTCCAGAAAGGGTGAGTACTCTGAACTGCTGTTCGGCGCATAAGCACAGACAACAGTCAGGACCCGTCCCCCCACCCGAAGGCAGAGGGAAACTACCCTTTCATCCACTGGGGTAAACCCCACGTGCAGGCACCAAGCTGGGGGCTGATGAGAATGCCCACACCTGCTCGGCGCCTCTCACCATGAGCAACTCCAGAGTGGAAGAAAGTTCAGCCCCTCTCGAGGGTACTGGTTCCAGAGCCCAAGCCATGCGTTGAGGTGAGTCCAACTATATCTAGCCAGAACTGCTCAACCTCGTGCACAAGCTCAGGCTCCTTCCCCACCCGAGAGGTGACATTCCACGTCCCTAGAGCCAGCTTCTGCAGCCGGGGATCGGACCGCCAGGGTCCCCGCCCCTTGCTGCTGCCCAGCTCACACTGCACCCAACCCCTACGGCTTCTCCTGCAGATGGTGAGCCCACGGGAGGTGGGGCCCATGTAACCCTTTCGGGCTGAGGCCAACCGGGCCCCATGGGCGAAGGCCCGGCCACCAGACGCTCGCTCGCTCTCGTACCCCACCTCCAGGCCTGGCTCCAGAGGGGGGTCCTGGTAACCCGCGTCCGGGCAAGGGAACATTTATGCCCAGGTTTGTCGTCGTCATAGGGGTCGATGAGCCGTGCTTGGCCTGGTCCCTCCCCTAGACACCTGTTTGCCATGGGTGACCCTACCACGGGCAGAAAGCCCCCGACAACATATTTGCTAGGATCTTCGGGATGCACAAACCCCTCCACCACGATAAGGTGACGGCTCAGGGAGGGGCTGTACAGACCCATGCCTTTTAAAACTGTCCTCAAACTACTCAGATGTATTACAATGTCATCCATAGTGTTCCAAAGCACCAAAATGTCACACTGTCTAAACCCAAGTACAAAGAAAAACCTTATCAAGTCCTGTAAATGAGCCATTTGTGATTTCCTATCCACTCTGCACACCTCATCTAAAGTCGAAAATCACCAAGTTCACGTTTTCAGATACGTGATGTTTCTCGTTTTTATAATAAACTTATCACATTATAATGTGATAGTTTCACATTTTTACAATAAAACTATCACATTATAACGTAATAAGGCCCAAACTTTGTTTTATTAGGATGACAGCTCTATGCTTTCGAAATATTTGACCCTGAAAGAAAATATGAAAAAAAAAAAAATTTTAGTTATTTCTTTTGTTGTTTTTGTATTTTTAAACCATTAATTATAATGTGATGCGTCAAAATGATGGTTTCTGCCTTCTGGTATCCATTAATGGCAGAAGACAAGTATGCATACCAGGCTTCAGAGGAATGTTTCTACATAAAGTGATGCAAAAGGTCTCAGAAACTAAACGTTACGTTTGGTTTCATAAGATTAACTTCTAAATTTGTGCTCATTTGGGTTGCCTGTAAATGGATCATTTTCTAAAAATTTTGATAAAATCCAAATCATACACAGTTGTTTTAATGTATAATAAGCTGTCAGATTTATGTTAGATAAGAATTTTTAATGGAGTTGGAGATTTTGACCAAATCAACCAGGCAACATAATTGATTTGAGTATCCCTTCACTATCTTTTTCATTATTCCCCATAAGAGGGAATGTTTTCACCGGTATTAAATGTTAATGAAAAAAAGCAAGAAAGAAAATTTGTGTTTTAAGGTTGGCCTACATTAAAGTGAAAGAAGAAGACGGATACGTAACTCCCAAAAATATACTCAAGTCCAAACATTACTAATTAGTTTTTTCTTAATTCTTTGTTAATGTAAAAATTCCTGTGTTCTTCTACTACCAAAGCCAGCTGTTTTGCTGGAAATTGAAAGCACTTATATAGTTGCCTAAACCAGAAGTGGCCGACTCCAGTCTCAAGAGCTACAGACTTGCAAGTGTTAAGAGTTTCCCTGCTGCAACGCACCTGACACACATCAGACTTAATTGGGAGACTTGAGCAGACATCACACTGCACAAGTCTGCTTTCACCCAGTAATTTGAATAATGTGTGTTGCAGTCGGGAAACTGCCAACACTTGCAGGACTGCAGCTCTCGAGGACCAGAGTTGGCCACCCCTGGTTTAAAACATCATGATCAGGCATAAAAATGCACAATTAAATACTTTCTTTTGGTGTGCATACTCTCATTGCATTTTACATGTTATGATAATTAAACTACCTGAGATTTTTATGTTACCATACATAGAAACCTTGCATTTCTAACACACTGGACTCCTGACCATGAGCACATGTGACATATTGGGAGTTAGAACAGGTTGAACATACAAACCGGATTACAGGATTTGAAAATCAAATCTTCAGATCAGGTCTGAATTTCACATCATATTGTAAAATTACTGTAAAACATCCAAGACACGATTTTTTTTACATTGTTAACAAATGCTAAAAGGTACAGACACACTTACTGTGCTAATGTTTAATTAAAACTCTTGCCTGACACCAATGGAAGCTCTTCCTTTAATGCCGAAAGCGAAACAATCTTTGACTTTTTTCAACTGTTCAGCTTTTCTTGCTCTGGAAAAACACAGCATTCAGCTCAAAACTGCCATGAAGTTATCTGGAAAATATAAGGCTGTCAAAGAAACTTTCTTTTGATTTGCCTTTGTGGTCACTGTGACCTTTCGCCAAACACCTTAGGTTTTCTTTAGTTGGTCTTTTTCTGTGGCTTAGCGTAAATTTATGTTCCAATTGAGAATAATTTATTGAAAGACTCCTATTTAATGGTGTGGAACCAACACCAGAGAGGTGCACTATTTTAGTGGCCTCAGTGTCTCAATACAGCGTGTTTGGGTGTGTTTGAGAGAGTGTGACAGCATAAGACTGACCACGCTCCAGTGATTAAGCCATCTCTTTCACTGAGCCATGCTACTGACTGCCTGGGAGTGTCAGATACGAGAGTAGAGCACCCTCGCACAAAAAAACCAGACACACTTTTCTAGTGGAATGGATATGTTTGGCTGTAAGAAGGAATGCAGACATGCATTCTCTTCAGGTTGATACACACCTCTTTGACAGACCCTCAGGTGGTAATAATGTAGTTGATGTGACCTTTTCCAAAATTTCTCTGTCTTGTCACCTTGCTCAGTAGAAAACAGTCCCTTTTTCAGCACCACATCGACTTTCTTACCAGGTCTTAAGTCCAACTGACAAATCAGCTACTTTGTTTGAAGGTCAGTATCTCACCTTACTTGGGAGATGTTGAGCAACCTGTGGAGTGTCTTTTCCTGCTTGTGTCTGCACACAAGCGGCATGCTTTTTCCCAATTCCTGACAGGGGAGGGTGTTGCATGGTCAGGGGGAAACGTTACATATTTTTAAAAGACCATTTGTCACATTTGTTTGTTCGTGTAATGAAGACATCGGTTATATTTTCAGTGTTTAAATGTTCTAATCTTAAGGATGTCAGATTAATCCAAGTCGCAAAACAAAACCCGCAGATGGCTGTTAAACAAGTATTACAGCTAAGCTTGATCCTGATTAGCCCCACTCATTAATGCAACACTCAAAATGACTTGCAGTGGTTGAAATGACACTCCCACGGGACTGCTCTGTCTGTGCTGACTGTGGAGGTTTTGAAACAAAAACCAGGACATGGACATAGATAATGTTCAGAGTCTGACAGAAGCAATTATGACAGCATGGACATCGTTTGTTCAATCCAGAATACAGTCTTTTACTCGTTTCTAGTGGACAAACCCAACTATGTAGAATTATTCAACTGTAAGCTTGACTTTGACCTTTATTTATTTTCTTTTTTAACCTTAAAACCATGCAGTAAAGAAAACAGGCAGCTATAGCTCTGGAGGAAGACTGGTCTGATCTCCAACTACCTCAGAACTAACTCGAACTGTCCTCAGGCAAGGTGCTGAGCCCCACTTTTCCTCTGATATGTATGTGAATGAGAAAAGGCACTGTGAAGGCGGTAACACTGTGGAAACTTAGTAGAGGTGTATGCATGTGTGTGAATGAGTGAACGTGGTTTGGGGCTTAAAAATGTTTAAGATGTAAAGGTAGGTCATTTGCTTACTTTGTCTGATGACCACACAAACACTAAAACAAACCCCAAAATGTTTCTAATAAAATGGTGAAGGAAATAATCTAAGCTTAAAACGAGTGAGCAGCCAGTGACCTGTAGATGTGATGCTTAAAACTGGTTTACAAACTACAGAAAAACTTTAACTCCATGGGGAAAAAAAGAGGAAAAAAAGATAAAGAGAAACATGCACAAACCCTGGCAGGAATACAGATAAACAATCACAAAATTTAATGGAATAAGCTAACAAGTATGCTTTATCCAGGCTTAATAAAACTGTAATGGTTTAAGCTCTTAATATCTGTGTGAAAGAGTTTTATTAAGTACATTTTTTACCAAATTCCTTAACATTCATTTAGTGAAATCAGGGCTTTAACCCTTTAAAGGCCAACATAAGAAAAAACTGGGGAGAAAAGTCCAATGTTCTTAATCTGATCTATAGTTGACCTTTTAACAAAACCTGAAAAAAAAAACCCCAAAACCTTTATTTTGTATTTTTACCAGTAATTACCATGTGATAGGTTAAAATTATTGCTTCTGCTTCCTCAAATCCATTAGTGGCAGGAGACAAGTATCCAACTTTGTATAACAGGTTTTGTAGGAAAGTTTCTACCACAAAGTGATGCAGAAGGTCTCAAACTGTATGCAAAATATATGGTACATTTGGTTTTATAGGTTTAAAACTGAACAAAATATTCCTGCCCCTGCTGATAGCCTCACAGGAAACTTGACTAGACTAGCTGATTTGGAATTTAAAGTGGCATTACTTCAGGCTAGAACACAAAGTTGTAAAGTGAGGTTTCTCAGCTCCAGGAACTTGCAAGGAAATAACGGCCTGAGGAATGTGCATAATGAAAGTCAGTTTGCCATCAAAACAAGTCAGACACATAGTTTTAAGGTCATAAACTTAGAAAGTTTTGCTTTAACAGAAAATACAGCAGAATGTAAAACTATAACTACTAAAATGTGTTACACAGTTTTCACAAACAGAAATCCAAATTGAAGGTCATGAGTTCACATTTAAGTCTAAAGTTTGAAGGTGTTTTTTTTTTTTTTTTTTTTTAATATTTTCATTACTCTCTTTTCTTCTTCTTTCATTCTTTAAGCATCCACTCAGAAAAAATGCTGTTAACAGCAAGAAAAAAGAATAAAATGTCATGAATGATACATGAATAAACCCCTCTGTGAAAACCTTCAGAATATAGACAGGATGAGATTGAAGTGCTACTGAAATCAAGTTTTCTGTCACAAAGACGTGTAAAAAAATGAATATATTTTTTAAAAGTCCTGAACAGATGTAGGCTTTAGAATTTGCAACATTATCATTCTGTACACCGAAGCATTCAAGATGTATCAATTCATGCAGTTTGTTTGAGCTAAATATGAGGTAATTTAAAGTGTAAAACGAGCAAGCATCAAAATTCACTAAAAACTGCTAAAAAATATCAAAACAAAACCATTTTTTTAAGTTTATTCAGTATTGCGGTGAGAACAAAACTTGCACTTGCAACTGCAAACATAAGAGATGCCTTTTCGATGTAGCCTAACAATGTATCAGTCAAAACATGCCAGTTTTCTTCCTGCAAAACTTTGTCCTGATGATGAATGCAGAGAGAGAGCTTATGGGGAAGCTGAATGACAAAACACTGCCAAGCATGCTGAACAGGTCCGAGGACAAGTCCCTGGTCTTTGCAGGGTCACACACTGCCAAACACAGCCTTGCTCTCCTCTGTGTCCGGAGCGGCTGAATTGCCTCCTACAGGCTAAATGAAAACAAAGGTTTTACTTTTATAAAATGCGACATGATTCATTTCCATCTAATAGAAAGGCAAAATCATGACATGAGGCAGAGTCTTCATGGTATTTTCAGCTTAAGAATGACGCCTGGATGAATCACATCTTTTCAAAGCAACACTAACTCAATGTCAGGCCTGCCTTGTGTTCCTGCCTCATGTGTCACCTTATAGTGCTTAAAATCTTCTTTAAAGGATGGAACTACAAAGTTGTGATCGTGTTAACATCATTGCCCGTCTATGACAAATGAAATGCTCTTTGATTTTTAGCTTATGTATGTTGGAAAATATTTTGCTTTGCATGTTCTTTTTTTTTTAAGAACTGTTCAAAACATTTAGCCTTTGAAATAAAAATATAGAAATAAGCAAGTTGCTGCTATCTTATGAGCAGCGTAAGCGTCTGCTCTGAGTATTCCTTCTTGTTAAACCGATCCTGCCTGAAGCAGAAGCAGAGTGTTTTACTTACACTGGATCAGGGAGTGCATGCCTCAGAGGAGAGACATTTATCATACAGCATTTTCTTTCTTTATGGATCATAAAGCTGGCATATCATGCTACTATACCTTGCTTTGATCAATGTGCATCTCTCTGGAGTGGTTTGTATCAAGAAGGATTGTCTCTAGTGAAGGAACAAAAAGAATAGACCAACAAATAGAGATAGCCTTGTGCCCTGTGCTCTGACTGTTTCCTGTGTGTCCATACTTGAGCCCTCTGAAATGTATTTTTGTATCAGCTAAACATATAAATCTCAAATCTTTGTGAATGAAATGACATGTTATCAGTTTGTAAAATGGGTTTTCTTCTTGCTCAAGGAGCTCCTCAGCAGTGTTTTGAAAGCTGAGGGGACATTATTCAAGTAACACAAGTTTTCCCCACAGAAAGCTGAATTCATCAACATGTTGAAGCTGATCAATACAGTTAAGTGGAAGTTTAATCTCAGCACCAAAGTGAAGCATAATAAACTGACATGATGGATGGATGGGTGCAATGAAAGCAGTGGTTTGTGCATTTAGGGTATGCTTTTTGTCCCTGGTTTTGTGCCAGAATATAAAAAGAGATTTTTGCACAAGGGGTTCAAGCATTTATACAGAAAAGTTCAACTGGTCATTTCCCCCAAGTTTTAAAGCACTATATTTCCCAGTTTTGTGCTTCCCAGTTTTGAACTGCATTTGCTTTCTATCAACATGAAAAAGTTTAAGACAAATTCTTAAACTTGATTACCGGTACTATCTAAAGATTTTTCTCGGCTTATGCTGGCACTTTATTTTGCAAAGATGTGATATCACAATAAAATACATTCCATGTGAACTTGAATACAATGAAATCATGACATTTCAACACAAAGGTCAGGAAAGTTTTATGAGTAGCTGCTATTAATCTGAGGAGCAATTCACTGATTTATATAAAAACACATATAATAAAATTAGTCTTTGAGGAAAAAAGTCAATCCACACAAGACAAAGCTCTGTAAATGTTACCTTTATTTTGTAGGATTTGTATGATTTGTCTGTTATATTTGCTGTATTGATTTGACCAACTGTGGTTTACTGTGCTTTTATGAGATGCTGTCTCACATTGTAGATCTGAATGAAATATTTTTATTAAATACTTTCTTCTTTCCATAGTTGAATATGCTGACAACAAAGTCACACAAAAATGATCAATGAAAATCAAATGTATCAACCCATGGAGGTCTGGATTTGGAGTTATTCTCAAAATGAAAATGGAAAAACACACTACAGGCTATTTATTGAAGGAATCCATAACTTAACTGCAACAAACTAAGCCAAAAGCAGTGTATCAATGTAATTCAAGGAAATGTACTTCCCAAAGCCAGGTTTTTCCAACAACTGCAACTGTAACAGAAGGTGTAAACTTTCTAAACTTTCTATATTTGTTAAGAGACTTCACCTCATGTGTTCTCGGTTGTGTAATATACCTGTTTGTATGTATGTATACTTATGTATATTTGCTGACATTTGCTTAAAAAAAAAAAAAAAAAAAAAAAGAAAGAAAAAAGTCATTTATCATAGAATTTACAAGAACAAGAAGTGCTTAACATGATATCGAGCGATTTCATGTCTGTTATGAGTCAGCTGTAAATAAATGTCAGAGTCATTCGTCATTTCAGCCGACATCTTCAGTGGTTGCTGGCTGGAAATTAGTGGCCTGTTTATCCTTGCTGTCCATGAGCGAAATGGTGCTTTTTTTTTTTTTTTAATATTCAAAATTTGGAGTGGTAAATCAGTCTGTGTTATCACTGGAAACCTTGAATGTGCTTTGGAGCACAATGAAGCAAAGAGCCTTGATGAAACAACAAAAATGTGATGATGTTCAGAGCTTGGCAGTTTATTACAAAACACAATTGCCATGCCTTCCCTTTGTTCCCATTGTTTTCCATCTGTTTCCCCTTGCTTGTGTCTCTGGTTGTTTTGGTTCTCTGTCCTTTCTGTGTATCTTTGTGTGTAAGCCAGTATCAGCCCACACATGGTGATGGATTTGCCTTCTTCTCTTTGTTATTATACACTTACCAGCCACTTTATTACATATACATGTTCAGCTGTTTGCTAAAGGTAGGGTAGAAGATGTTTTCCAGAAGCACTTATATTACAATACCGGCAAAAATTTGGACATAGTTTCAATTAAATCCGAAGGAAAATTATGTCCAAACTTTTGACAGGTAGAGTATATTACTAAAAATCCTCCTTTCACACTCTTATTGCAGCCAATTAACTAAATGCTCTGACAAAAAGACAAAAAAAAAAAAAGGAATTTGCCTGTAGACAGACATGACTGAAAAAACACTATCCAGTCATTTCAACTGGTCTGTTCTACAGGATTGAATGATTATATTTCTCTCAAATTCAACCATTTGTTTTGGATGCGCTTCTGTTGCAGGTTTGATTGGCTCTCTCCTGTGGATTTTAAAACTGGTTTAAAAACAGACTTTTACTCCTTGGCAACTGTGAACTGCAATTTGTGTTTTAACCTTTTATCCTTTGGATGTGTTTACATAATATTTTTTACATTTCTTCTTGTTCTTATGCATTAAATTTGAACTGTTTATGTGTTCTTTAATCCTTGTTTGTCATCTGTACTTATGCACTTTAGTGAATAGTGTGGTATAGTGTGTGGTGTTGTATAGCAGAGTGTGATATGGTGTGTGGTGTGTTGTGATGTGATATGGTGTGTGGTATGGTATTGTGGATGTGCACCTGACAAATCTGCAACAACCAAAAGCTGCTATCATTTCTAATAGATCAAAATCTATGATGAATATTTCTGACATTCCCAACTTTGGACCCCACATTCCCTGAGCTGTTGGTCCCTTAATTCCAGATTTAGCTGCCAATTTCCAACAACCCTGCTAAGCTGCATTTTAATCATAATCACTCATATTTATTTTAATATGAACACATTTGCAGGATTTGATTTAAGTATTCCAGGTGTAACGTATGTGTGTTTATTTTAAGAGTAAAAGTGCAGTAACATAGGATCATGCAGTCTGCAAGGATGTGCATAGAAATGCAACACAGAGTTCCTTTAAAAGCGTTCCACATGCTGTGTGAGTTACGCACAGAATAGTCCAATGTCCCTTTTGGTTTATTTGCTCTACATAATGCTAAGTGATGTGGCTTGAAAGAATTTTCCCACAGGACCACATGAATGAATGACAAAAAGCACAGCTCTTAAAGTGCTCAGTGAATGGAATCCAGTCGTACAGAAAGGGAAAAAGAAGGGAAAAAAAAGAAAGATCTGAGATGTGACTGTCAGAATAAAGAGTTTATCCACAGCCTGATCCGTGGCTGATCTTTCTTAGTTCAAAGCTTGAGAAAGGAAATAGAAAGAGGGATGAGAATTAAAGTAATAATGAATAAATCAACCACATAACCAAGCAGAATGTATCCAGGAGTGACTGCTTAACCCAATTTGATACAGGGAATCATACATCATCTATATTCTCACTAGATATACTTTGGATGTTTCTAAAATTTTTTTTTTCCTTCTTTTTTTAATACATTCATTATTTAACTCGGATTGATTGGTGAAGGAAATGTGAAGAATGTTTGAGTTTGAAGCATTAATTTGCTTATATTTTATGACAGCTCAGGCAGAATGTTTGCGTTTAATCAAGATTAATAGAGAGCCAGAAAAGCAGCACCTTCAGAGCTGC
Source organism: Telmatherina bonti (assembly GCF_933228915.1). Classification (NCBI taxonomy): domain Eukaryota; kingdom Metazoa; phylum Chordata; class Actinopteri; order Atheriniformes; family Telmatherinidae; genus Telmatherina; species Telmatherina bonti. The sequence continues at coordinate 24,496,145 of NC_136615.1, forward strand.
ATTGTGAAAAGACATTGCTGATGTTAAAGCAATCCACTGTAAAGGGGGTACCACAAAAAATAGTTTGCATTCAAAAGTTAGTTTTAATATTATAATTTCACGTTTAACATTTAGTAGAGGATTCATGTTCTAAAAATGTTCAAAGATGAATCAAAACCTCTGGAGAGAGTTTTTCAATATACAACGATGAGCTGTCAGCACTTGTCTTTTATACTAAGCATAAAAAAACGCCATTTGTCTCTGTAATCACTACAAGTTATATTATATTAGTTCTATTATCTCTGTATAAGTAAAATGATCATAGCTGAAGGTTCTGCTAAATGGTTCGACCTTAAAATACTATTTGCTTTTACCAGAATGTACAGCTTTTGTTTTTTGTTCATCCCAAACAGCTGAGCCGGAGCAAATTTGTCCAACTCTCAGGAAATCTCAATCTTTTAATTATAAAGGTATATAAAAAAAAAAGAGAGAATTGTGTATATATTAATATATTTATTTAAAATAGAATTATTTCTGCTGACAGATAAAATAATCATTTTGTTTTGCTTTGGGTTTTGGCTATGCTATGTTTTTGCTATGTCATTTGGTCTGTAATCTCTGCTGCTCAAGAAAGATACTGAGTGTTCCCCAGGGCTGTTTATGACCCCTTTAGTTAAGGGACAGTTTGTTTGTAAGCAACAAATAAGTCCTAGTTTGTTTTTGTTTTTTTCTTGCTTACATCTAGATTGTGTGACAGGAAACAGGAAAGTAGCCATACCTGTCCTTTTTCCTCTGTAGTATGTGTTTTACAACTGCCTTTTATTCATTCATGCCGACAAAACCCCATTTCCATTATCCACTATCTTTAATTGACTATTGATTTTATTTGAGGTGCGGTACTCATTTCATCACGTCAGTGTCTGTTTGCATTTTAAATTCCTGTGTCTGCCTGACTGCTGGGTTCACGTTCTCCTTGCAATTTCAACTCGTCATCATCAGTGTTATCACCAAACTTGGAGAAAAACTGAAAAAAAAAAAGACATTTTTCCTCATGTTTTGGTTTTCAACAGACTTTTTATTGATACTAAAGAAGATAAGTCATTTTTTTAAATCTTCTAATGACTGTGTTTATTGACTATTCCTTTGTGTATTTAACTATGCATACTACCACTCAGATGTGAAAGTAGCCTGTTGACACAGCCTAAAATAAAACTTAATTTGTTTATCTTTTTTATAAATGTGCTCAATTTTTATTTTGTCATATACTTTGTAGTTAGTTGCCAAATCCTCAATGAACCCCATGTATCTGACAACAAACACCACTGAATGTCATCAGCTTTTTCCCCTTGTGACTGGTTAATGTCTTGGCAAGTGTCTCTGCTGCAACCATAAGTCCATAATAATTATGCCGCAGATTCCCTGAGGGTTAAAGTGTCCAAGCTGACAACAGCCTGTGTGCCTCTGTATTGCTCATCTGTCACTTGGTTTCTGGCTTCGATGCCAGTTGTTTTGACAACTTCTCCCTGCAGGTTAACTCTTTTACCAAGCACCTGATTGATAGCGTGACTCAACAAGAAGAAAAAAATCCCACACCGTCTTGAAATATCTAAAATAACAGTGGGTTTAACAATGAAAAGCAAGTACCTGAGAATCGCTTAAGGCAAGGATTTCCACTGAGGGAGTCAAGTGTTGAGGAAAATTCTCAAGGAAAATCTGTAAATTGAAGTAAAACGTTGGTTAGAAGCCAAAGAGCTGGTGCACAGTGGTACACTAATGAGCTAACAAGCTCCCGACTGAGTAAGCAACTTTCATTTCAGCTACGTAATCCCAGTACTTAAGCAGTCAGGTAGGGGACCTTTTTAATAATGCCACATTTCACTTTCAAATTTTAAAATAAACCCTCAAGCTGGAGGCTATTTTGTTTAGTTAAATTTCCTCATGATAAAGGATCTTTAGACTTAGCAGGTACACGGGCCAGAGCAAGATAAATAAGTCTTGGTTCTGTTTAACAAAACACTGAAAGAATTTTTAAAAGCACCAGATCTCTTTGTTTCCACTTGTAACTTGTAAGGTTGTTAAAACGTAAATAGGGTTATGTAATAATAATTTGGAAATATTGTTGTTTAGAAAACCTGCTGCCGTTTGGATAAGAAATGGCAGAAAAATCACATTTTTGATGCCATATTCTCTCAGCATCACACAAAAAACTTTTTTTTTTTTCAATAATACAATTTCCAGTAACATATGAAAGAGGAACATTTTTACACTTGCATAAGAAAAAACAATAATTATTCCATTTGGGGGGGAACTAACGAAGATTTAGGATTCGCCATGAAAGAAAGGTGACTGGTTTGTTTACAAGGAAATGCAACAACCTGTAGCTTCTGCACTGGATTTTCTTAATGACGGGATCTACTCGTCTGTAAAAGTCTAGGCATGATGATCAAAGCTGGGTTTATGTAAATGGTAGAAGAACTGATCTCAGTGACGGTTAAACATTGTCAGTCTACACAGGGACACAAGCATTTAGAAACCTCGAAGAATCTGAGCTCCCAGAAAACTTTTATTAAAGTTTATGATTTTAATTTGTTCATTGTCATCATAAACTGACATGAAGATGATGCAAATTTCAAAGCTCCACAAAAACAAATCCTTAAACCTGTCCTTACAGCAAAAACTTTGGCTTTCTACGTGTTGATAAGAAATAATAAGCCAATCAAATATGTAATATTTCTGTTTAATAAATTTAGTTTGTAATGTACTTAAAATATAGCATTTACCCAAAAACACTTAAGGTGAAGCTGAATTCTAGAACTTCAAATATATAGACAAAATGCTCATCCTTTGTTTAACTGCTCAAAATCAGGAGTGATAGTTTATGGTTCCCTCGAAAAACTGATCAGCTGAGAACCTTTTCCATCCTTGCCACAATATTAGCTACAAAGAATGTAATAGTACCTAAAGAAACCTCAAATAAGTCCTGAAGAAGGATGGCATTAATACCTTACTAATGTAATGATGAAACCCACCCCATAATGGTGAGCTTGGCTCAATTTGTTTTCAATGTTTGCTGTTTAAATCTGTAATATGTATGTAATGACGAGAAAGATTTCTCTGTCTTTGCTGGTGACAAGCAAACAGGCTGAGTTTTGTCGGCCTAAAGTTTATCAAACAGCATGTCATTGTCCTCTGCAGACACATTCTACTGATCAAGGCAGCAGGTTGACTTTTGCAAACCCCGTCTGCGTGTACGCAACAGTTTAGATTACATACAATAACACTGGAAACTAGACCACATCAGATAAATCCTTTATCTTCACAGGGTCATTGATGGGCCGCTGATAGGATAAGAGGTCCTGCTCAGTAACTCGTGCTTGTTCTGCCATTTGTAAATTACTCACCAAAGAAGAAAAAGACAAGAGAAATAGAACGAAAAAAAACAAAACAAAACAATTGGTTTTCTTTCAGTTGTGCCTTGATAAAGTATGATACAGCAGGATTTGTTCCTAAAGATATTTATTTAAAGAAAGAATGATGATGCATGTAAAGTAATCACATCACCAAAGTCAACAAAAAGAGAAGATCATCGTGCAATTCACTCTCTGGCTTCAAAGCAAAAGCACCTTTTGAAAGGTAAAAACAATCTTGTTTAGGTCTAAGTTTAAAAAAAAAAAAACACAAAACAAAAAGAATATTCTAAAGTCAAAATGAGCATGAAAAGATATCTTTCCTCAAACCATACAGGTACATATTTATGGGAAGTGACTCTGTCCAGTGTCACAACAGCGGAGTCATAATTAACATGGCAGGATCGAGTGAAAGTCTGAAATTTGGCCACAAACAAAAACACATTTAAAGGTGCAGTGACTTAAAAGCATCCTGCTTTCTTTTCTGCAAGCTGTAGAGGTAACAGGATAGAAAAAACAATAAATGTCCATGACATCAGCAAATTAGTCAATACTTGCATGAATTATTTGCCATCCTAACTTACTTATGAAAATAGAAAATAACTACATATCCTGGCAGATCGCCTCTAGTAACTCTGAGAGGGATTCATGTGTAGCTTTCCACAGTGACACAGTCACGCTTTCCAGATAAATTATTTTTAGTCCAATTTTGATGTGTAATGAGAGTTATTGAACATAGGAATTTGGGATTTATAGAATACAAGCTTCATACAAGACACCAAATGCAGCTGTGTAGTGCTCTTGGTAGAATCATGATTTGATTATATCATTTATAATATTAATACTTTATCTAAATATCCCTTTTCAACAACCAGCAGGTAACCTAATGGCTAAAGCCACAACAGCACTGAAACATTCTACATCAAAACAATTACAGTAACACATACAGAAATAGAACTGGGTAAAGGAAGAAAATAATAAAAATAATAGAACATAAAAGACAAAAAAGAGGAAAAGCCAAGAAAATAAAATAGGATGAGATAAAAGTGTCACTGTGGTTACAATGGACAGTTAAATGCTAAGATAAATAAGATGGTGGCAGACTGTTTATAACTCATTTATTGATGTACCAGGACTGTGACCTAATCTCATGTTTAATTTAAATTGGCTGAGAATATTGTTGCTCTATATGAACTGATTCAAACTAATTTATAAAGGTCTGAAAAGTTGCATTAGTCTACACAGATAATTGGAAACAGAATGGTAGTTATTCAGATCTGAAAGGTCTCCACCTTTAAATAGAGGGAGAACAAGAACTCTAATGGGAGCTGCACCAGAGAATAGGCCCAATTTATAAAGGAAAGAAAGGCTCAACATAAAAATCAGAAGCAAACTTAGAGTGTGTATAGTTGTCCAAATTGAACCTGAAGATGATTTCATTGGCTCACTGAACTCAGCAGGATGATTCTGATTTCCATTTAGTCATAAGACAATTGCTATATTTTGAATTTCTTATTTATTTAGTTATTTTTTAAATCATAATGTTATGCATGTATCTTAATGATAATTTTATCTGTTTGCTTTAGCTCAGGTAGACTTGTTTTGATATGAGCGGAAACAGTTTATGTATCCTAATCCTTGAACTGTTAGAAGTCACATGTTTATTAAAAATAGCCAATGGTGGACATAATCCCATGCTAGATACACATATGCAATTTTCCGAAACAATACCTTGATCCCTTTCATAGAGTTTTTTTTTTTTTTTAAATTTGTTTTGTAAAAATCCCATCAGGTATTCAACTTTAGTCAAATCTTTAGAGTGTGTTTGGTGGGGGAGTTTATCAACTGCACAAAACCAAGAATCACAAAGTCCTTGAGTTAATCTGAAGATGGAAATATCGTGGACTAGAGGCTGATAGCAGGTAAACACATCCAACCACATTGATGTCTAAGCTAAATAGCAACACTTAGTCAACAACTAAGAGTTGAAGACATTTAGACTTACTGGTGGATTGACTACAAATGCTGTTGAGATTCAACAAAAACTTCAGCCCCAGCTGCCTTTTTGGCTCGTTCTGCTCTAAAAACATTATATGCATTGATGTTGAATATGTATTCAGTGATTGATGTATGCAACCACCTCTCAGAGGGAACGGTGATGTCACAGTCAGCAGAGTCAGCCCATGTTTTAATCAAATCCATTTTGCTAATAAGTTTATGGAGACAGACCAGGCTTTTCCCCCCCAAGCCGGCAGTCATGCCAAAGCCACAGGTGTACCTTGCAAAGGAAGAAAACTTTTCACTTTCCTGGGACCACAGGAGGATATTGCATATCGTTTATTACATAAGAAAGAAGGAATAGAGCAAAAAGATGACATCCTTAAAGCAGAAGGGCAACCATGGAGGATGTCTGTCCTAAAAGGTTACCCATCATGAGACCCTTCATTCTTAGAGATCAGCAGCCAAACATGAAATGTATCAAAGACAATGTCAACATACATATTGAACGAACACAGGTGAAATAACCAAGAATGATCCTGAAAACATGCATGACTTGCGTACTTTGGAAGTTACAAGCCTGCACAGATGATGTAAATATGGCAGGAACTTTTTATATCTGAGGGGTCTCCCAATGCATGGGGTAAATTAGCATGGAAACACTTTTTTATTTATTCATATCACAGTCCTTGTCTACCTGTTGTTGTACCCTGCCTTCCTCTATTTAATTCTTAAAAGCCATTCAGAAATAATACATTATGTTGCTGGAACGATCTTTTTACAGTGCGAGAGCATAATCATCACATTATTAATGGGCACAATTTTAGAAGCTTATGTCATAACTACCTACCTTGCCAAGTATCCCCCTGAGCTGCCATTGCTCTGTTGTGCATCCATACAGTTGGTAGTTCCAGGTATGAGCGCCATGGCGGGATTTTCCTGGGCTGCACTGCCCACTGCTCGCGCTACCAGCTCCAATGAATCCTGAACATAGTGATCCAAAGACGGAGACCCCATGACTCCATGGGCCAGAAGCCCCAGGGGTAACCCTTCTGTTCTCAGCTCAGCTACATTCTGGCTGTCCCCCAAGACCCAGTGAAATTCCGGGAGTGTCATCCGAGTGGTCAACGTCCATAAACGGCGCACCTCACGGATATCGCACCCAAACGTCACCAGTCCTGTTGTCGATGAGGGTTCTTTCAGGGCTTCCAGCTGCCGCATGAGAGCTTGCTGCTGGTCTGACTTAGAGGTGAAAGTGGGCGAAGTAGAGGAAGGCAATGAGGAAGAAGAGGATTCTTCTGACCCCACTGGATTATCTGATAATGAAGATGAGGATGGTGACAGTGTCAATGTCAGGTTGACAAGAGTGCCCAGGTGAAAGCGGGTGTTGTTCTTGATGAGGACAATAAAGTTGCTGATGTTCCACTCCTGACAAAGCAGAATGCTGATATCCCACCAGCCATTCATCATCAGCAGATAGTAGAGGAGGTGGGAAGGGGGGGCCTCCACAGTCTGCAATGCCATTTGGAAGTGAAGAAGATTCTGTGAAGAATATTGATGATAAGATAAGAAAATGGGAAAAGGAGAAACAGAAAAGAGTAAAATAAAACAAAAAAAACAAGTTGATTTGGTGTTTCAGGACAGGAAAAGGGTGTTTAGGGTTGAATAAACGGAAAGAAATGAAATCATAAGGATGAAAAATAAGCAGGGATGAAGATTAAGTCAGGGAATGGGGAAGGGAAAGAGATAAAACAGAACAAGATGGGTTTGGGATTCATGATTATTGTAAAAAAAACAATAACAAGGACATGCAAAGGGTGGATGTGAGGACAACAAGGCAAAGAGAAATTTGGAAAATTAGTAAAAAGAAAATGAGGCACCATGACATGTGAAAAAAAGTGAGAGAGGAACGGAGGAGGAAATGAAAGAAAAAACACAGAGAGGTTTTTAAAGTCCAATGGGAAAATTACTTTCAATCTTAGAATTCAATTTATTCCTAAAGAAAAAACACAGTCTGGTGAATGTAATAGATTTCAACCTCCACTTTCCTGCTCCCATGAATATCATTACTCACATCGTAAGAGATACAGCTACCGTTATGTGAAGCCACTTTTCCTGAAGTTTAAGGAAACACAACAGATATTTGTTTCAAAAGGTGCCTCAACATACTCCACTTTATTTGATTTACTCCTGTGTTCTGAGATTGACTAAAGCGTGACAAGTCCACTTGATGGCACACACAGGACACAGGACTAACTGGTTTTTTGCAGTTATTTGAAGTTCAAACTACTTTATTTCAATGAAAATCTACTGACAGAACATAACGCAGAAACTAATTTGCATTCACAGAGTGATTGGCGATCAGAAAAAGAGCTTTCTGAACCATGCTACAAATGTGCTATTTCACCTTTAGAGGGGAAAACAATGCAATTAAGAACCACAGACATAAACCTGCGAGCAGAAGCCAGTTTGACATCTTGTCATCTTGCTTTTTGTACCAAAGTTGATTTCACTTCATTTCTCTCTGAAATATTTCCTTGTAAAGCTCCTGAAGATTAACAAAAGTGATGATGATGATGTGCAGATGATCAGCAACGGAGGCTAAATTGCATTTCATGACATTTTGTCTTTTCTTTCTTTTTCTTTCTTTTTTTTTTTTGGCTAATGCAAGAGTTTGACATCAAAATTGCAGAAATGATGGAGTTCTTTTTAACCATTATCTGATATTTAGTTCAACAAGCCCTGCAATGGAAATGCCAACAGATATTTTTGGTGCTTTTCCTAATCTAATCTGATTATCAGCCTCTGTAAAGTATAATTATTTTCAGCAGCAGAAGGAAAACACAACTTTAAATGTTAGAAACAATGTCTCTCTGGAGTGTTTGGTTTCAGGAGCTTCAAAACACATTAAATACCATGTTGGGTTTAAATATATCCTTTTTATAAAAGCTGCGGCCACCTTCAAGTACATGTTTTCACAATTTATATTTACCGTGCCAGTCAAAAGTTTGGACACACTTTCCCATTTGAATGAAAGCGCTGGCGGTGTAGATGCACTGCCACCACCATCATTTTTTTAAACAAAATTAAAAAATGTATGTATATATATATATATATATATATACATATATATATGTCTGCATGGGCAGTCTTGATCAAGTTGTTATACTGGATTACTGTTTTCAGAGAATAAAGTTTTTTGATCATAAAACAGTCCAAAACACATAATTTAGCTGATGAAAATCAAAAACAATTCCTTCAGAACATTCCAGGAATATTGGAAGTATTATATCAACATACAGCAGGTGTCCGAAAACAAATTTCCACTGGAATTAATTAACAAATTCCCTTCAACTTCCTCTTAAAGAGACTATGATCTGAGAAAACACACAGAACTACGTCAGGTTGGTCTCTAATGATCCCCAAAGCTTCACACACCTGAGCTTCACACACCAGTGCTTCTAGAAACTCGTGAGAGCAAACATAAAGTATAAAGCACTACAAGTCAGTCAGACCTTTAATGACAACTGGCATACATTATTTTCATATATACGCACACATAGTTTGGAGAGTGAAATCACTGTAATATCGCTCCTCTACGGGCATCACCATAGCAATGAGTTCATCAAAGTGTTTCAGATCAGCTGGTTTTTGGTTGAACTGAATGATTGAAACGCAATGTCGTATATAGTTTGAGGTAAATTTAAATGTTTTTTGACCGAAATAAATCATTTGATAAATTGGAAGTGGAGTTGTTGTGAGCACCCCTCCGTTACGGGTCGTCACTGGAGTGACGTGTTGATCAGCTGGTTCAGATCAGCTGTCTTTTAACAGGTGAATGAGAGAAACACTTGACAGCAGTTGTTTGGCATAAAAAGTACATCGAGGCCAACATGAAATAGTTCCTATGCTTTAGCCTATTTAGCAAGTGTTTTCAAAAAGAAATAAAAAATTGTTATAAAATGTTTACTTTGTTGGACCATGGTATAAGTGGATTAATACGTGCATTAGATGGTTATAATGCACTCTGCTGCGCGTCGTGGTGTTCTAGACTCTGTCGTCTAATGCATGGCTTCTCGTTGTTTAATCCTTACTTGAAGGGAGGCGCACAGTGTGTCCAATATGACTTCACTGATTTCTGTTTGCATTCTTTTTTTGGTTTCATCCATCCGTTCATACATTTCTTCTACACCCACTGAATCCAGTTCTTGGTGTTGGGGGGGGGGGGCTGGATAGGTTATTTGGTTTCATTATTTGCTCGATTTCAGAAGATTTAAGCAGCACACAATTTTGATTATAATTGGAAAGACTGTATCTATAGTGTGGATGCCCCCCCCCCCCCCCCCCCCACCTCCCCAATCCATGTTTGTTTTCGGAGTGCTCCCAATCCAAAGATATGCGTGTTTATTTTAATTGCTGATTCTAAGTCGCCTGTAGGTCTGGGAATGAGTATGTATGATCGTCACTCTCCCTGCTGTTAGCCCCTGGGTAATGAACTTTACAAGACCCACCTACAGAGGCAACATCATCACCAATCTGAAAAAAATGAATAAAGAAAATCTGAATGCTTAACCATGCTAAATAATCAACTATCATTGCTTTCTGCTGAGGTTGAGCTGTGCGCTGCTTCCTACAAGCCAGATGCTGTTGAAAATGTTCAGCGCTCAATTCCATAGAGCAATGTGATTATCTTCAATCAAAAGCTCTTTGAAACTTGATGGTCAAATATGGAAAGCGTGCAGATGATTATCTAAAACAGATTGAAAAATCTAATTGATCCCCTGATCGCTGTGGTCAGATAAATAAAAGCTGCACATGCAAAGTGCTGCATCTGCAGGATCAAATCAAACCACCAGATCAGAGCAGCTTGGTTTCAAAGTTGACACAGCGTTCCCTGTAACACTGCAGATAAAATAAAAGTGGCCAGATCAAGCTGCATGAGCTGCCTGACGTGCCTGAGTAAACCTTGGCCTACTGTACCCAGAACGCCACACGCAGGTTCTCCAGCCGATCAATCAGTCAGCCTTTGTTTGTTTACGGGCACAAACTGTGACACACGTCAAACAGCACACACTTAAAAAGCCCTAAGCAACTTATCTTAATTGACTTTACAACTTTTACACAAGCTTTGCACAAAAAGTCCATTAGGTTAATCTATTGGTTAATTACAATGATCCCATTAATCACTGCCCAATAGGCATGCAAAGAAGACATTATTCATCTGCTTTTTGGATATACGTGCATGGATTACTGCTGTGACAAAAACACCAAAAGAAGTATTGCATGTTTTAGTCTACATCTTAGAAGTCCTATATAGGGGAAGGAAATTGTAATGCAGTCCACAGGGCTTCGGGCTCTCACCTCCTCTCATTGCCCAGGAGGATTGGAGGATTTATTCTCAGCTGCAGCACTTCTGCACCGTAATCTCCATAAATCTGTAACCCGCTCTTTGTTCCTCGTGCAAGCAAAAAAGGAAATAATTTGCTGAAAGTTTGTAAGCCTGCTCCCTCACATACGTGTGGAGATCTGCTGCTTTCGGAGCACGCAGAGATCCCAGCTCGGTTGTCACCGTGATCTTTCATCAGTCCATTTCCTTGAAGTATAGTCTCGCAATACATTTGCTGTGAACTGCTGTGCAAAGACACTTCATGAACAAGACTTAAAGCATCCTAAACCAATAGACAAAGCAAGTTGACAGTGTTGACTTGGTTTGTGGTTCTGCTTTAAATAGACGATTAATTAGAAAGAAAGCGTGGAGACTGATAAAACATGAATTTTGTTGATTTGTTCATGGGATGAGTTTCTTTTCCAAAAAGATCAAAACCGTATTTTGTAAATATGTCTTGTTATGCAGGAACTTAAAACTGTTAATTTCTTAGCAATTACATCATCCACCATAGCGACCTACATTTAGCCACAGTCTCATTCTCACATCTTACTGAAGGAGTAGAACTTTGCACTTGTGCTTCCAGCTGTCAGCCCAATTATTTGATCCGCAAACCTCCTTACAGACAGAATATAACCTAATCAATGGCTTTAACTTTATATAAATAAATCATTATGGCATATTATTATATAATAGTATTCAATATACATAATATACATTATTCTGTTTAAATTATCCTCATCACGCTGTCAGCACTCCTGAAAAGTGCTTATTAAAATACTGAAATATTTTGTTCAGAGGAATTCTGTCTGACTTGACTGTGAGGTGAGGTTGTCCTTCTTCTCCAGCTATGCGCATGCATGCACAAATGTGAGCTCTACTGCAGCGTTCCTCAGTTGAGGTCCTCAGTGCCCTCTGCCCTTCATGTTGAAGATGTTTCTGTACTTTTACACACCTGAATGAAAGAAATGGCTTGTTAACAGGCTTGAAAAGAACATGATGGTGACATGATGAGGTTGTGGAAGCAAATGCTTGTTAAAACCAAAACTGTTGGACTGAAACAGTCATCTTATTAAAAGGAACATATTTAATAATAAAAATGATTCATTTTAGACAAGTAACTTTAATTTTAAACTTTACCAAGTGATGTTTCAGTCTAAAGGCAAACAGAAAATAATACATATTGAGGAATGCTTCTATGTAAACTAGCAAGATAGTATTAATTCATATGGAAATTCCATTTTAAAACCAGTGTATTATAATAAAACTGCTATTATTTCAATCTCTAAGAAATAAAAAAAAACAAAAAAAAAAACTTTTGTTAATAAATCCAACCAGGAATAGAAAATATTTCAGCAAAGTGTTTCCCGACCTCTGACAAAGTGAGAGATCTCTTGCTGTGCAACACTTAGCTGCTTCGTGCAGTCCCACCTCCTTCCTTGTAATGCAGGCTTTGTGACTTGTTGGATGATATGAACACGTGTATTTCTTTCAAACCTCTTTATTTTAAAAGAAGTTATTAGGAGGTGTGTTTACTGAACAAGCAACAAACAACTGTTTCAATCCGATTACAAATTAAAAAGAGAGTGTTTGCAGCTGAGAGAAGGTTATCTTAAAACCACTGATGAATCCAGACATGTTGCTCTACACTGCTTACCTGGATGATCACATTGTTCACATCATTAGTTACCAGTTATACTCTTATCTGATCTCCAGAAATGTATTAATCCTGATCAAAACTTCTTTTTGTTTTGGTTGTCTTTATGTTTGGTTTGTGCTGATTAGTTCACCTTAACTCCCAGTGTCTGTACTTTCATTTAAGCAGTGTGTTTTAAAACACGACTTATGTAAAAAAAGTGATTTCCATAAAGAGTTGTGGCAGAAGCTTTTCAACTCTGCTCAGTAGAAATCTTGGAAAGCTGAAATGAAGAAAAACTAAGACACTTTGAGAGAGGAAAACGGTACTTGAGTTTGCTTTAAGTACTTATGAGTAGTGATAGTCTGACCTGCAGTAAGCAGCGGTCAGAAGCTTCTCAGTTGGAGAAGTAAGGACTTTCTAAACAGCTCATCATGACGGACGAGACAGGAGAAAATGTTATTTCCCTTATTTTTAAACAGTATATTGCAGCAGTTCTCAACCTTTTGCAACACAGCGCCCCCTCTAAAATATTTTTTTACAGCAAAGTACCTCCTAACCACTGCAAAATATCTTTTGTTAAGAAAAAGCATGAAATGCAATTCTTTGCCATTTGTGTTTGGTTTAAAAACATCTCTACACTTCTACACTTCAGTAAGGACTCCATAGTTTGCGTTGTCAAGGCAACAGTGACTGACAGATTTAATTTGGCTTGCAGCAGGTGGGGTTCAATTCGCTGTGGAATGTGAGAATTTGTGAGGAATTAAATGGTATAAATCTAAATGTAAAGTCAGTTTTTAAATGTACACTTACATTTATTGAAATATAGTAAATATTTATATAAATATTATTATAATCATTATTATTATCATGATCATCATTATTATTATTATTAATAATAATAATAATAATAATAATAATAATAATAATAATAATAACAACAATAATAATCACATTTATTTATTTAAGGTTGTTTTGAAGAAAACATAAAAAACATGTTTTCAAAAAATTTCACTTTCCCCTGAAATGCCTTGAAGTACCCCCAGGGGTACACGTACCCCCATTTGAGAAACAGTGGATTACACTGCTTAGTTGTTTTTTTTTTTTTTTTAAATCTAACACATGAATTCCTTTGAGTATTTATATTCTTTGACTTGATGATAATATCTCTAATACTTATATGGCAGGATATTCATTTGTACAAAACTACATAACAGAATCAGATATTTTCACTGATGCTTCAGACTGAGTAGAAATGTTGTATCTTTCAAAAAGCTGTGATGTTATTGGTCAGTTTTGGAAAATATTCTGCTCAAGTCTTAAGATCAGAGACCCCTGCTCTTTTCCAGTTCTTTTCCCCTAGAGTTCCTTAGCGCTTGCTCTTTAATATGCTTAATTCTCAACCCCACACTTCTATCAAACCCTCCTCTCCATCAACTAGCAGCCCCCTTTTTTGAGGATATTTCATCCTCTGCTTCGAAAGCTCCACATTCTTGTCACTTGGCTACATAATGAACAGCGAGCACATTGCATTATCAAAGATTCCATGACGCATTGTTTAATACTTATTGTAATAGTCAAATTTGTCATTTATCATAAACTTTGGTGAGATTAACTGGGACAAAGGTCAAGAAAAGTGACAAAGTAACATTTAATGAGATCTTCTGAAAACACTGAGAAAGTTTTTACATTTTAAAAACCGTTTTGGAGAAAGTGCTGTCAGCTTTCATTTGGGATTTGCTCGTGAAACTAGATTGGGTCAGAGGGGAGCTAAGCCATTCCTCTAAAAGTCTCACTTGAGCACTGCATTCTATCTGGCTGTGTGTTTTCAACTCACTTTTTCTGCCTTTCATGCATCCATCCAATTCCATCTGCCCTTCCATCAATCTTAGTTTTTGTTTGTCAACTTCATCTGTTCGTGTTATTTCACTTCAAGGAACCGGTTTTAACTTTAAACACCTGCTGACTCCTAGCAGAGAAACGGTTCCTTGTGCACGGAGCAGAAAAATACGTGTCATACAACCAACACATAAAAATACCAAAATAAGTTAAAAGTAACTGTAAACTCTTATCAAACTAATTGGTTTTATATCCTTTGAAATGATAAAATAGTAACATAAAATAACACAACTATCCTGAAATTACAAAACATGTAAAATGGCCAGCAATCTTGCAGGTTTTCCAAGTATCCCTGCTCCAACATCAACCTGGAAAGCCAGACTCTCGCTGTACCAGCACTCACTTGCTTCAACGGATTTCTAGGGTGAGACAAACAAGCGCGGAGTAAACCAAGCAGAAAAAATGGCAGACATGACGTCAGTAAACCAGCAGCCCACAACGTCCAGAAGTGTTCAGTAGAGCGAACGCAACAGAAGAAAATAAACATGGCGTGCAGTACAGAAGACATAAATGACCTGTGTTGTTTTTGCTGTGAAAACCTGAGGCTACATGGCGTTATTGGCAACTCGATGTTGCTTTTTAACCTAATCGTAAGTCAGAAACTATATACATATATATATATATATATATATATATATATATATATATATATATATATTTTTTTTTTTTTTTTTTTTTTTTTTTTTTTTTTTTTTTTTTTTCTTGCTACGTCCGTGCACCATCCTGAATGTTTTGAAGAATACATGGTGATGCATGGCAAAAGGCAGGAGTCTCCTCAGATCAAAGATTTTACTTAAAGTTGGTCTCAATTTCATTAGATTTAGAAATGTTTTACTTAAAGATTTACTGTATTTCATGGCTACTCAATTTGGTAGAAGGGCCACAATCCAGGAGGTTTTCCATGTGTCCTGCTCCAACACACCTGACTGAAATTAGTCAGCCATTACGCAGAACTTGGTTGTTAGATGTGTTTACTTTCATGCAGGTGTGTTGAAGCAGGAAAACATTGAAAGTAACCCTACCTATCAGTGACTGCTTTCAACTATTGGAAAGTACAATTGTCGGAAGATGAAGTTTTACCCTCTTTGTTAAACCAAAGAAACACGTTGAAAGGGTCTTCTGAGGCGAGTATTTTCTGCTCATTCACATCAGAAATCCACCAAACAGCATCAGATTTATCCAGACTTTTTGGTTTTGCGTGAGTCGGTTCTCTCATCCGATATTACACCAGAATGCAGAAAGAGATTTGACTAAAGATCAATATTGCTGCTTACTCATGGGCTACTGAAGAGTTTCCTGACTCACATCTCAGCATGCAAAAGCAAATATTTTCCTACCAGTGGATGGACAGATGAAAAGTCTTAAAACTTATTCTAATTATCCAAATATTCAACAACAACTTGGGGTTAATGTGTCTGTGACTTAATTAACAGATGTCAAGGTGGTGAAATAGAGCACCAAAGTCTGTCTGTCTTGGTTCATAGTAGTAAATTTTCTACTCATGGTGTGTCGATGATCTTTTTCTGCGTAAATACCACGAGAACGAACACATTTCAGCACCATGGAGAGAGCACGCGTTTCTCCATGTGCCTCCTCGTGTAGTTGAAGCAACAGCTTGTATTGAAAGTTGCAAGCTCTCCAGACTAATTCAAACTAAACTTATTAAGACTGAAATCAGAATCCCTCAGCACAAGCAAGGAGTAAAAATCCTGCGTGAGAAAAGACTTCAAATACATTCTCCAAATTTAAAGATGGGGGTGTGGGCCAGCAGCCAGATTATGTGTCTCCTCTTTCTTCATCTGTCTAAAGTATTGCTGGCACTCGTGGGTTGAAATTTATACATCAGTATTAACTGTGCTGAAAACAAACGTATAACGTATAAAATTGTCGCGCTTTTCGTCCAGGTTTTGTTTCATAATCACATCTGGCGCATCTGAAAACACAAATCCACGCACAGTATTTGGGTGAAAAGCCACATTTAACATTCTGATCTAGTTGGGAAATAACTTTTTTTTTTTTTTTTTTTTTTTACCTCGCTGTGGCGCGAGAACTCCCTCTGCACAACGCTGACTACTGGCACCTGAAGCGCAAGTGAAATGAAATCCAACTTGACGAGCTCGTCCCGGTTCCGTGGGAAGGCGATCATGGCGGAAACCCCCTGAACCACCACCGTGTGACACACGCTCTCCAGAAAGGACAGCGGGTCCTCGTCCTCGGGAATGCCTGTAGAGGAGTAGGAGAAAGCGGGCAACTCGCCCAGCGCAGATCCAACCGCCATGACCAGCTCCAGAGACAAATTATAAGGTAGTAATCCTGCCCGGTTCAGAGCCTCCACAGCAAGTAGGACGGAGTCTCGGGGTGAGAACAGGGGGTCCTCCTTCAAGCTGTTTACCTCCCGTTGCCGCGCCTGGCTTTTACTCCTGCTGGTTCCCCTCTGACCAGTAGCGGGGACTCTGGTCCTGAGGTTCCCATATGCAGGCGCGCTGGCACTTATTCCAGCTTGCTTTTCCAACTCCATCTGCTGTTCTCTGGTCAAAGCTCCCACGTTGCCCCAGTCCTCGGAACCGCTGCCAGCAGCTGCGGACAGTAAACGAGGCTGGACGTGCAGAGCCCCGACCCGAACCGTGTGGCCGATTCGTTTCAGCACCTGGCACGGCTGCGGGTGCGAGTGAGCGCGAGGTTGGAGAAAAAGGAGAGCGCACAGAAGTAAACACAGTGGTGGCAAGACCCTGGTACCTGGTCGAGCTGCCGGGCCATACATCACCACTGACTTCATCATCCCCGCTCCACGATTGCACCGGATCCCCTGGCCAACCAGCCAACAGCCAAACAGAGGGGCAGCAACGTTGGTCCCCTTGCTGGCCCCCCGCCTTTGGCCCTGGTGCGCCGCTCAGACCAGCTGCAGCCCCCACTCCCGCTCCGGCTCCAGCTCGCGTTGAAGTTGTGCGTTTCTCCTCTGACACAGACAACAGGCTGTTGACGCACCAAATTAGGCACGAGCCGCGCATAAGCAAAAAGATGATCACTAAAAGTGCTGTTTTTCATCTCAAAGGATTTTCATCATTCAAGCCAGCTGATATCTAACCAATTCAGGGACTCAAAGTGGGAGATTTTTTTCCCCCACATATTCCACAGACAGACAAAATAAAAACAAGAAGAGCAGCATGCAGGGAAGCCCAGGAAGAAATGTCGAAAAGAGGTTAATGCGCATCAAACACATTCCCAAAACATTAAAATCCACCACAGCAGAAAAAAAAAAAAAAACCGTGATGGTTTTATGGCTTCGACGAATATCATCCCATGATCATCCACAGTGAAGGGTCCAAAACAGCAGTTGCTACTTCTTTCCGGAACTCGAGATTTTTGAAAAGGAAGAAACAAAAAAATAGATATATTCTTAAAAAAAATATGTAATCCCCCTCTTGTTAAATAAGTAGAAGGTCTGAAGGGCGCACGCGCTGCTTGGCTTGAGCCAACCTCTGTACTGACACTTGCTGTGGCAAGACCTCCGGCACTAGAGTGCGGTCCTTTTGCGCACACTCCAAGGAGAGTTAACCCCGTCCTTACTTCTCACAGTGTCAGGAAGGGTGTGAAATAAGACTTTACAGTTACATTATGTAGTAAGCAAACACATAAAAAAGAAATATTAGGAAAAATATGTCAAAAACACATTGCATCAGAACCATTGAAAAATCTCAGCGTCGTCACGTGTCAGTTTTTATCTATTAAATAAAATAACGTGAGTCTGATAGACAGACTGCGATTGCGCAAGAGCAGATTTCATAATCATGATTCAAAAGATTAAAAAAGGGCTTCTAAACGAAGTCTTGAGTCAATTGTGATTTTATCTAAAGTGTTATCCAAAAAAGTTCATGTTGATTTCCATGAATAGCTTAATAAACAAAACTTTTCAATTAAATGACACACACAAGCAGTGGAGGGAACATTTCGTTTGTGTTCTTTTGTATTTCTTTCTTTTTAGAAATGTGATGAAACCTTGAGTTGGATGCCAAAAAACATCAAGCAAAAAGGTGAGACAGAGTCACACTAACTGTTGAGGTACATCTTCCTTCATTTTTAGGATACTTTTGGGATACTATTTGTAGTTTTTCAGGGGGCTCTTTGTACTTTCTTGATGAAAATCAAATTTCAGCCGATTGATCCTGTCATTTTTGTTTGATTCTCATCATAACGAGTTTCAGTAAGAAACAGATCTGAACTGCAGGTCTTTCAGTCAAGCACACTTTTGTAGTTAAATTGTGCAGACTGAAGTATGAAACAGTCTACTCTTAAATAACCTGTTCGATGATACCACATGTTTATCCAAACTTTCTCTCATGTCTCCTTATATTTACATATCACATGCCATTCCAACAGCACTGATGCACCCACATAACATCATAAACACCGGCTTTTGCTGATTTTGGAGACAGCCTGAATGAACTTTTCTATTGGTGCTTTATACCTGGTATCTGTTACAAAGCAGCTGAAACATGGACTCACATGTCAGCTGTTTTTCTCCACATCTGAGATGAGCTCATGTCGGCAGAACTTGGCAGGGTTTTTGTATAGTTGATATTTGGCTTCCTCA
This sequence comes from Telmatherina bonti, assembly GCF_933228915.1. Classification (NCBI taxonomy): domain Eukaryota; kingdom Metazoa; phylum Chordata; class Actinopteri; order Atheriniformes; family Telmatherinidae; genus Telmatherina; species Telmatherina bonti. The sequence continues at coordinate 24,515,041 of NC_136615.1, forward strand.
TTGCATCTTATAGTTTCAGCACACATTTCTAGGTGTGCTGGTGGACTGGGTTGCATAATAATGGTTTTCCCAACTGTTCCTTAGCTCATAAAACGGCATTGATCCCAATCGTATGAGATGCTGTCATTTAGTGTTACTTGAGGACTAAATAAAGTTCCCTTTATCAAAACAGCGGTATCTCTTCTTGGTCTTTGCACACCTAGATGGTGCTTTCTCAGCACTGTTCTCTGCAGACGATGAAAGACGAAAGAAAATTGCAACTTTGCAATTAGAAATCATTGATAGATTATTTTCCATCAGGGTTTGGCATGAGAGTCACTACCCGGGCTTGTTTAAAGTTTTCTGCTGGATGCTCAGTCATTTCCAGTCCTAACATCTTCTTTTGTCACTGATTGATCAGGTGATTGTCAGGCCTCTGCACTTGCAGTCTTTCTGTGCCACCCTCAACCATTTTTGAGTGCTTGAATAAAATTTGAGATTCCTTGAAACCTTCTAAATACAGTGCAAGTTGTTGGTGAAAGTACTGAAAATCAGCTGTTTAACAAATGTGTTTAAAAAAAACGAAACAAAATAAAAAAAAATAAATAAAAAAAAAACCCCCACACAAATATCCCACTTTTTAATGGAGAAGAGGTTTTTAGATATAATTTCACAGCAGGTAAAGCTTGTTTCAGTGTCCATCAATTTAAAATAAAGTCAAATAGAGAAATAGATGCAAGTCTAATATAGAAACACACCCGTCAAATAAGAATTGAAAGGTTTATGAAAATTCTCTGTTTGCATCATCCCAACTGAGATCACACATGAGAAAGTCACCATCTCTCAGTCATATTATTTACTTTTTTCATTTTGCCCAGATAGTGTTACCATCTGCTGATGGGTTAAATATTTAACTTGCTTCACGTCTCTGACGAGGACGCTGACCTAATCACGCCTGCTAATGGTTGGTTAATGGTCTGATATAGATTAATGAATAACTAATGGCTCAGTTTGAAATTAGAGATATTGGAAGATCAATGGCGTTCATTGATCCCATACAGACTGACCTCAAAGGAGAGGAGAGGAACTGGAATAAATGGAAAAGGTTTTGACATGGGAAGCACAGGAGGTGGTGACGGTGGTCGACAGGAAGAGAGGGAAGCTGATGAGGAGCACTGGAGGGGCATATGAAGGAGAGGGGATTTATGGGGGAAATTGGAAAATGAGGAAAGAAGAATGGGGAGGGGCATGGAGGGAGGGAGGGAGGATTCATTCCATTTTATTTATGCAGCCCCAGTTCAGCACATACGGCATTGCAGGACATTTTACATGGAACAGTGAGGTCATGACCCGGTAATATATAGTGAAACCTGAGAATTTCTCATCAAGCAGACACAGCGAGGCGGGGGGGTGGGGGTGGGGGCTTGGGGTGGGGGGGTGGAGAGGTTAATACTATAAAGAAACTGGAGCAGGTAAATGACAACTGAGTGGGTGGCATTGTAAAAGGATCAAGGAAATTCCAACTGCAAGGGAGCAATATTTTATTTGAGAAGATGCACCTCAAGCACATTTAAAACAAAACAAGGAGAATGTGTGGAGCTCAGAGATATAATAAACATGTGTTTAAGAGCCACCAGAGGAGCGGCAAAGCAATTCTGTATTGCTGCATGGGTCTGTCAAAAGGCTTTAGAGCCAGAGTGCTAACTCTAATTCCAGCTCTTGATGAAAAGACACTTTAATCATGCCTATGTTCAAGATTGCCTCTGCCATTTGAATTGAGCTCAGTGGATGGATGATATTCCCATTTTCAAAGTTGATCATCATTCGTATCACTCCCTCAAGTGAATTTATATTGGGGTGTGGGGATTGGTGCAAAAGATTGTGGAAATATTTTTAAAATTATGTTAATGAAGAGACAAAACATAGAAGAAAATATTTCATTTAATAAAAGGTGTGCCTTAGAAGTCCTGAGTGTTTCTGCAGAAATACAGATTAAATGAGATCTTTTTGCATTTTAACTCAGGGATCCTTATTCTTGGTCCTGCAGGTTTCTAATGGTCCCTGCTGCACCACATCTGATTCATATCAGTGTGTATTTAGCAGACATATGCAGAGCTTGTCTGAGTCTGAGTCAGGCAGAGGATCCCTATTATAACACACATCATGTAGCACAGAAAATATTCTGCATTGATGCTTTGCAAATGCACCGTTACATTTTATGCCACTCAGAAATCTGATGATCAGCCTGAATAACGGCCCATTCTTGGTTGTGTGAGTGTTCTTGTTAAGCCTGTTGCTTTGTGGTAAAAAAAAAACAAACAAGCAAACAGAAATCCTCCATCGCAGGTTGACTGCAAACCAGTCGACATTTAAAGGCTGAAAACTGTTAAGTTTGTAGCTTCAAAGCATTTGTTGGACACATAAAAATCTTCCCTCGCTCAGCTGAGATGAATGTGTCCAGTAGAACACATATATTAATTTGCAAAACATTAACTCTTAGCCATATTTAGAAACAAAGCCTGTGTGGATCTTAACTGAACAACATGTCAAACAATAAACAGACATTTCATGAGCACTTATTGTCTTTTATTTGTTTCCCCCAAAAAGCAGTTCTTGTGAAACACAACCCTGTTAGGGTTGTTGAAAAGGTCATTTTTTTTAATGAAAATGGTTCAGATTTATTGGGGGAAAAATCTAAATCCATATCTGTGCTCATTTCTAGACATTTTTGTCTTTCTCACTTTTTTATATTTGGCTGCCTGGTTAGTCAGCCCACTTTTGACTTTTATCATCTAACATTTTGGCTTGTACCACCATCTGATCTGACCTGCCATTCATCTGCATTTCTTTAGCACACCTAAGTCCTCTCAAACATCTATGTGACCCTTTGTCTGGTTGCATATTCATCTACATTTCTGTGTCTGCTTTGGCTGTCTACTTTCCTGATGATTTCCTTTACCTGTCTGATTTCCTGCTCATCTGTCCACCTGTCTGTCATTGTCCTCATTCAGCATCATTGCACTGCTGTCTGCTTCCCTGTCACTATGCCTGTGACTTTACTGACCTCCTACACTCAGAAAAAAAAAAATCCTGCATGGTTCAATTCTCACCCCCTAGAAACAGAGAGCAATGAACAGGTGAAATCTGAACACACACATAAACAGTCTCACAAACTCAAGGTTACTGCACCTATTAGGCAAACCTGCACCTGGTCACATAACCCAAAAGCACGGATTTGCAAAAAGACCATGAACCAAATCATTCCATGCATACAGCTTCATTTAACATTGTTACCAACTTGGCTCTCAGTGGTCACAAAAGAGAGAGTCAAACATCGAAAAAGAGTTACGACCATTTACTTAATTTACAGAACTTAACCAAAAATAAACTCATAATGGGGTCTGAACGTGTTAAATATCAGTAGTGAATGGTTGTGTGACTGTGTGTGTAATGTACAAAAAATGCAATGATGTGGAGAGAAATGTTACGCAGCAAGAGGAAGAGAGCATCAGGCTGGCAAAAGCCGACTTTATAAGTTAAGCCACTCCCCCCTCTGCAGGTGCAGTACATTCTCTCCTGATCGCCAATCACCACAAAGAAAACTTAGATGGCAGGCCATCACAAACATGAAGGAATAAATCAGGGATTTGAAATTCTTTATGACATTTCTGTATAAACATGATAAATGACAAATATTTGTATCCCCGCTGTGACACAACGTAAAGGAGCTCTGTGCATGGATAGTTGTAAAGAACAAAAGCAAAAAAACCAAAAAATAATCCACGAGCAGACATCTATTATGAGTATCTAACAAACTTTGTGACAAAAAGTCTCAGATAAGTGTGTTCTCTGCTGTTTCTCAGCTTGAAGGAACCAGCTCGTAAGTTTCCTCCCATGAACTGCTTTCTTTACGGAAGTCTGCTGAACTAAGAACAGGATTCTGTCTGACTTTTCTAAAGATCTGAATTATTCTTCCTTGAATATTTTTTAGGCAAATATATAATTTAGCCGTGGTCATAAGCTTGCTGTATAATCTGTTTTATCTAATTTAATTCCTTCATGCATATCAGCGCTTCACCATGATGATTCATGAGAGTCCAGTCGCCAAACAAGACAGTTTGAAATTCAGCTTTTGTACATTAATAAGTTTGGTTGCAGCTTCTTAATGGTCTCCTTATTGAACTATTGCCTTAATTTGTGACAGAACGGATAAAGTTTTCATGCTGGAATATAGCTTTTTTCGTTTCTCCAATCAGTTTCTAATCATAGAAAAAAGTTTCAGTTTTGATTTTGTTTGTTTGACAAACAATTCAACAAGATTCTGACTATCCATGTGATCTTTGGCAAAATGAAGAGTCACCAAAGTTCTTTTTACAGTGAATTTTCTTCTTACTGCTCCTCCAATTATCACTGTTTTTCACTTTCTTCTTGTAATGGACTAGGTCTGAAAGCTGGGCTCTATTTAGTTTTCCATGGGACTCGGAAATCTGATGATATTTTGCTTCATATCTGATGATTAAAAAAAAGAAATTGAAAACATTTTGAAAAATTAAACATCCATTAGTTTTCCGCACTGTTAAGATAATTACCTTCTTATTATGTACTAAATTGCTTATTTAATAACTTTAAACATCATGACATAAAGTTAGTTTATTTCCCCATAATGAAAAAAAGAAAAAAAAAGAGAAAAAATGTAATATGAAATATCAATAAATGAATAAACAGAAGAGGAAGTCAAATGCAATGGTATCTAAAGGTTATAAATCAAGGAAAAGATAAAACTGATAAAACAAAGCTGTCTCTTAATAACTTTCTTAGTGCAGTATAAATCATGCAAATTGAATGAAGCGTGGGAAGAAGCTAATGCTAATTGGGGGTGACACGTCGGATGAAGGAAAACGAAACTCCCATTTTCAGTCTTATTTCACTTGTTTCATTTCAGCCCCCTCTTCTCCTCCATTCTCCTGCGTGCGACCCAGAAATTGTTCACCAAATATACTTTAAGGACATGTCAAGTCATATAACTCCCACATAGGAAAGATGATCAGGTAGGAGGCTTGGTGGAGGAGCTAAAAGTGGGGATGGACAAGTATGTCCTTTACAGAAACTGTTTTAGCTGCTGCAGCATCTGAACGGAGCATAATCAGTTCATCCTCCACTTTGAGGCGAATAAAAAAAAATTCACTTCCCTTTATTACAAACAGATTTCATACTCACCAGATAAAACCGATTAAAGAGTCAAGAGCTACAACTAAACAATAGTGATGCATTTGTGTCAAATGTTTTTATTAGACCTGGATTAAAGACAAAATAAAGTTGTTTTTTTTCTTATTTTCTTTATTTAATGCCTGACTCCTTGGCACTTCTCTCTTTGTTTGCCCTCTCATTCTTTGCTTGCATCTGAAGTGGGAGGGATGAAGATGTAAATAAGAGCGAGCTGAGCAGAGGAGCCAAGATAAAGAGGCTTGTTTTGTTTTGTCTTATGTGCTTGTGTCTTCAAATCATAGCAGTAGAGGCTGAAAGTTGATCTACATGTGTGCTAAAAGCTTATATATATATATTTCCCCCAAGGTTCACTGACAAATCTAAAGCTTTAGAAAATCATAGAGATGTACAAACACACCTGCATATAGCTGCACAGAAAATACATGTAGAATTTAAGGTGAGGTGTTTCCTGCCAAGCCACTTAAGACCTTCAACAATAATTTGCCCTTGCTGTTTGGCTAACTAATAAATGTTTGCACAGCTTTGGCTTGATTCATTTGAGACGCTGCAGAAAATACCTTATTTTAATTATTCAATCCCCTAAATAGTTTTCTGTTTGTTTTTAAGGAGATAGGCCTACCTTTCTGTTGGCAGGAATGTTAATATTTCTATTCTGTTGCAACTTAACAATTACTCATCACACACACACACACACACACACACACACACACACACACACACACACACACACACTTGCACACACACATATACACAGTCAAATGATGTAATATACTGAAGAAAGGCTTTTAGTGGTACAATGACTACATTCCCTTAATAAATGCAATAAAACAGTAAAATAGCATTGTGTTTAACATATTAGCCGATTGAATAAGTGCATTCGCAAGCATTGAGCTTTACAATCCAAACTGTTAGCATGTGGTTCATTTTTTTTTACATGATGGAGGATCAGATAAAAAAAATCTCAACTTTATATATTTTTTTAATTCAAACCCCAACAATCCTAATCCATTAAAACTTTTCAGATCGACAAATAAGATAATTTAGGCACAAACATCATCACAACTTCAATGGAATGGTGACCCATCCAGGGAGTATCCTGCCTATGAATGAATGAATGAATGAATGAATGAATGAATGAAGCAGGTCAAACTGGATGAAACAGAAGTGTTAAAAATCATAATAAAAACAAGCATCAGCCACCTTACTTCATTGAATGTGCACTCCTCACATACATGGGGAAAGAGTACGTCTCATCTTAAGTGGATGTTAGATTTGAAATGATGAAGTGTCGTCCAGTAGCGTGTGACTTTAGATGAATGCTCCTGTATAGTGCTGCATTCATCCTGTTGTTTCCATAAGCAATGACATGATCAATAAATGACACAGTGCCAGTTTTATTGGCAGTCGCACCTGCACAACAGCTCCACCATGTTTTACAGATGCAGTAGGTTTTCTTTGGCTTGTACTCCCTTTCCATCACTTAGCGATTTTTTATGCAGCTTTGTTTTGCAGCTTTTTGAAAATCTTTCTTTCCACCTTGTGATGAATCTTCTGAGGCAGCAATTTAAAATGTTAAGGTCTGTTTTTCATCACTGCAACTATCTTGATTCTCATTACTATCTCTAAACAAGTAGTTTATTATGTTAAAGAGAAAAACAGGGACAAAACAACTAGTGTGGATAAAAGAAGAAATGGCTGATTTTAACAACAAGCCTTTAAAGGAAAAGTTATTTGGAAGTACTTAGGATGAGACTTAAATCTTAAATCAGCCATTTAACATCGTCCTCCAGTACCTCAAACTCCAAAAAGAGGAAGGTTTTTGCATGACTCATCCAAAACTCTAATTAATAAATGAATATTTTATGAAATGCTGGTGCAGCATGTCCCAAATACTGTTCTCAAGATACCACACATATTTAGGATCATCACTGGTTCAACTTTTTTGAGCAACTTCCAACAAATCATACGTTATAAAAGCTATGACAAGAGAATATCCCAATGAGTTTCTGTACCAGTCTGAACACCAAACAGCAGACCAGGGATACAGTCTACCTTTAGACAGTAAATTACCACAAAAATTAAAGTAATATCCCAAATTTTAACCCTGTGGCAGGAGATGTGTGTCTCTAGTCCATAAGAAATGGATAAAAGCCAGAGTATGAGTATTAAGGATAGCATGAAGTTATCAAAATTTTCTTGAATAAAAAATTAGATGGTGTCAATGAGATGGAGGCAATATAGAGAAGGCAGAAACAGGTTGGAGTGAATCTACTGTTTCATTAGATTAAAAATATATACATATATATATATAACTATAAATAAAGTCTCTATATAGAACTTGCAGTGCAAAGAAAAGCACATTTAAAAATGAATTAGACTGAAGCACAACCCATAAAATTCTGCCAACCCTTACTGTCTCTGTCTCTATCTTTTAAATCCCCTAAACTAAATACATTATTGAATGAAAAATCGTTCCATAACAATCATGAGTACTTTACAACCAATCAGATCAATATAACAGATGAAGTGTGTGAATTACAGCTGCAATATATGACCTTAACTACACCTCAAACTTGCCCATATCTGCCAGTTTAGGGCAGTGATTGGTTAAAAGTGCTGTGTTTGGGTCATGAACAGATTGCCTGAAGTCAAGCAAGGTCAATTCTCTCATAATTTATCTAACAGGTTATTCTCAAATGCAGCCTTGCAAGGTAAAACCAGACATGCAGCAAATGCAAAACTAGGGGCTCACAAGGGTGTGAACAATATAAAAAAAAAGAAAAGAAAAAAATATAATAAAGACACACTTCTTTAATACTTATTTTACTACTTATATACATTTAAATGTTGCAGTTTTCACACTGAATTACAATTTTTCTAATGTGTTTACCTGACACGGTTTTCAAGATTTACTGATAAAGATAAACATATTTTTAGAAAGAATATCAGATGAGTTTGTGATTTTAGTTTAATCAAAACTGACAAAGGAGACCAGAGGAAATATTAATACTTTATGATCAAATTTAGGGAAATGAATATAATTGTCATCCAGCTTCTTTTACTATTTTGAAGAGAGTCATATGTGAAATTTGTACTCTTTCAAAATTGAGAGTGTAGAGTACAAAAGGAAGGCCAGAGAAAAAAAAAACAAAGAAAAAATTTGGACAGCTGGTGAAATGTGGGAAAAGAACCTGCGATATGAACACAAGTGGAGGCGAATGAAGAGGGCCGATTTAGGTTTTTGCTGCATTCAAATCAATGTCAAACTTTCAGTCCTTCAGTCCAGAGCTTCATTTTATCTCACAGACATACAGTCTGTGCTCACTCCCCTTTGGACCAATGCCCCAGATTTCAAAACCCAGATTCAGCAGAGGAGAACAATGCTGTTGTTTACTGTTGGTCACCCCAGGGAAAGCGTGGTGCCATGCAGATGGAGGAGTTGAATGCTGTCATTTCATCTGCCTAGTCTGTACGTTGTGCAGCTTTACGTTATGATAGTCCTTATTCTGCACACCTATAACATGTTTTCCTCTTTATCACACAAAACTATTTAATCTAGAAGCAAAAACAAATAATTGTTATATCCCAAACAAACAGAACAAAACCTGAATATACCTCAAGGGAAAGTCATTTTAAACATTTATGTACCACCATTTATCTAAAGCCATCAAGACACCTTGTGTCATGAGGTTGTTTTCCTGTATCCTTTGTTCCTGATTTCCTGTTTTATTTTGTAGGTTGTTCCTGTTTTGCCTTTGTCTGTGTTCAGTATTCACCTGGGTTCATTCAGTTCATCTGTTTCACCTGTGTCTCACTGTGTTCTATGTATTCATACACCTCAGTTTTTGTCTTGAGTTGCTGGATCATTGTGTTAGTCCCCTGAGTTCCTCCTGTTCGGCATTAAAACGGTCTTGATCCTGCATCACGGTTCCTCGTCTCTGCATTTGGGTCCACACCACCAAAACGTGACGCCTTGAATATAGAGAGAAATCAAGAATGGAAATACCTGCTAATCAATACAATCCCTCAAAAAAATAAAAAAAAACTAAGTGATGCCATTGTGTTTTTGTTGAATGAATCAATTAATGAAAAAACAAATCAACAAATTAGTGATGATTTTGAAAAAAATGAACCAGTAAATTGTTTAAATTATAAGTCAGAGGTATGTGGACAACTACACAGCACTCTGTAAGTGTTTGGGAACTAACCAGTTCTGAAAGTCTAAGATGATGGATCTGACTCTATGTGGGGTCAAACTGTTGTAGTTTCTCACTGCCTTTCTGAAATAAAGTGTTCTTACCCTGAAACGTGGTCAACCAGCATAATATTATTCTCACAGGTGTTTGCATATCAATTGCTCTCATTGCAACTAATAAAGTTCCCTACAACATGGGATGTTTCATCCATGATATCTGAAGTGAACAACAGGACAGTTTAATGTTTCAAGGATGGGTTCAGTCCTAAAACATCTGGATATGGTTTCTGTATTGTTTTGTCTTTTGACAGTAGAGATTTTACCTTCTCATGTGGTGAAAAAATGTGTATGTGCTTATGTGGTGTGTTGTGCCTATGTACAAAGGCTAAGTGTTGCTGAGAAAGGGAACATTCGCACTGATGTTGTTTGGTCTGCTTTAAATAAACTCCTGAATTTCTCTGTGATACAATGTGGTTATGTGGTTATCAAATCCACAAATTCTGTTTTGTTTGTTTTTTTTACAGAAAGAAAAAAAATGTCAATAGATGCTTTTTCCAGTATGAAACCAAGTGGTTAACCCCTTCCTAACTTCTGAGATACATTCCAGGATGCCCTTATGTATCTGCTGACCTCTCGCCACCCGATGCCATCAGTGATGATTTTTCGTTTACTTTTTACTTCTGATATTTTGACTGTTATTTTTAATGAATACATGTCTTGACTGATGAGAAAACAGAGCTTTCTGTTTAATTAACAAGACTGACTTCAGATTTTAGCCCTGCAGCTGTTCTCCATAAATGTTTGCCTTACTTCATGCTCTAGCGTCTGTCCTGAAAGGTAGCTGTTTAGGTTAAAATATTGTAGGAAGCAGTGTAAAGCTGTTTGATTTAATGGTGATAAAATGCATTTATTACAGTACATCTCTAGCTGGTGCTGAGGTAAAGTGGTGACTTAGGCAGAGTGGAAAATGAGCTAAGTGATTCATTTCCCTTCTTCCATTTACTGTACAAAGTAGGGATGTTAATGTGCCAGAATAAAGTAGGGGAATATTTGTGATGGCAGAATTTGACCCTGTGACCCATTTCTTGCACTTGTGCTGAAAATTTTGCAGTATTTTAAGCTCCATTACAATTCTTTCTTCTTTAAATGTCCCATGTAGTGACCGCTGCAGTGTTAAAACAGTAATACTTGTTTGTTGTTGCTCTAAGTAACCTTTCCAAATCTGCAGCCTCATGCAAAGTGTCATGTTGTGAGATCCATACTGTGTCAGGTAATTGCTTCTGCAAACATCAGCAATGCTGAATCAATACCTGTCTGTCATATCAATGAGATGCTTATTACACGTGTTCATGTGCATTTTCTGTCATCCACAAGACTATACTGGTGGAGACAAAAGAATACTAATTTTCACAAAGTGGAGAGATAATCATTCTTGTGGCATCAATATAAACATAGAGGTTAGCTTTGCTAATCACAAACCCGTCATTAAAATGACAAAGCAAGTCGCTTTGTTTGAATTGAATACTAGTGATGTTGTAAATCCCAATATGTAAGTGTGTAACTGGATGCTAAATGGTCGTAATGGGATAAAATCTATGTATAATTTGTTTTTTTTCATTTAATCGCTGTCAAAGTTTTGTATAAAGAATGAAATCGTTTTGAAGGAATGTCTGAAAATTAAAATGAGCTTTCAATTAAAAAAAATGTTAATCTTTGTAAACTAAACAGTGACGCAGTCTCATGATGAATTGTAAAATACCTGTGCTGCACGAAACAAAACTACACTGCAGTTTCAAGAGGCTCAAAACTTGCCCGAGTTGTTTAAAAAAGTTTAAGTGCAGCTACATCTGTTGATGCCCCAGAAAGCTTCAAACTCCAACCTGTTTAATAATTAAAAAAAACAATTCTAAAATTAAATTAGAGATGTGCAAAGAAGTCAGGGGACACAGTGGCATCATGGGATTGGTAGATACAGTTATCTGCTAGCATCGGTTTCAAATCCTAGCCATCGATAGATAAAAAAACATTTTAAGAGAGACAGAGGAAAGGAATTATGAAAGATAATGTTTTATGAAAACATAAGTCAGGATGAAATGAGACTATGAACTTTTTCCAAGTCAGCAAAGTGAGAAAAATGTTTGCAAGAGCCCTCAAAAGGAAGAAACTAGCTTTGACAGCAGCTTTTCTTTGTCTAACCAGGGTAAATGTGTCAAAAAGATCCCCCAGACCGTGTGCATTATTAAATGTTTCCAGAGCGCCAAACTCACTAGTCAAGAAAGCATGAAGGTTTGGGATTGCAAAAAGAACTTCTTCTAGTAAATGTATCTTTTCTTTGTCAGGTCAGGTTTGTCACATATTTAAATGCTAAAATAGTAGATACAGAATCACATATTTTTGCAGCAATGCATCAAGTACTTAATGCAGTTTATGTACCATTACGGTGCTGTAAACCTTTTTTTTTTTTTTTTAATGATTTATTGGTCTAGGTAAAGTATAAAACTAATAAATCAGCTGCCAGGACTGTTAAAGTCAGTGTGAAAATTAGGAGTGAATGACTAAGTATGATTAAAGGACTATGAAGTGTGAGACATCTTTGATGTGTGGGTGTGTGGAAAGCTCTAGTAATAAAATATTCTACATGGTACACAAAACCAAGAACAATTTGTCTATAGGTAAAAACAAACAACCAAACAAACATGGTTTGAACAAATGTATTTTCTTTCCAAAGTAAGTGCTTGAAGAGGGAAATTAGTAAAGTGCTTGTCATCACTAGTGAAGGCAGAAATTATGCTGTCTGCCATGACAAGTAATCCATCATTTTCAGCAGAGGTTGTACTGGAGAATAGGGATGCGAGCCAGCAGAGTAACTTGTCCCAGCATGCTGCTTATACTGAATGCAAAGAGAATTTTACATTTAAAATAGAACAGATTAGTCCCCATCCTGTCCACAACATACTGTTGAGAGCAAATTTTTTGAGCACAATCTATAATCAGAGAGACACTATCAAAGGCTGTATGTATGTATCTGTGTGTGTGTGTGTGTGTGTGTGTATATATATATATATATATATATATATATATATATATATATATATATATATATATATATATATATATATATATATATATATATATATAATTTTTTTTTTCTATCCAAGCAAATAGTGTCAGAGGTCAGCATGCAACAGTCAAGTAAGCATGGAAAAAGCATAGAAATATAAAATGAAATTTGTGTTGCATTTGGAGTATTATAGCAGGCACTTGTTGAGTTTTGGTATTTAGGATTCAATCCCTTTCAGAAAAAAGCAGTAGAAAGATGGAATCTTTCAGGGGGACGTCATTAACCTGCATCTGGCGAAAAGTTCAGAAGTTCAAACTCTTACAGAAATAAACAGAATTAGGTGTGTCATATTTACACATAATTCACATTCAAATCAGATGAAAATGACTACTGTTTTGAATCGATGTTGATTTATTAGTATTTCAGAAAGGAAGATTTGGCCTGCCTATCTGATGGTGAGAGTATCTGATCTAACAGATGTTACAACATATGCAGAAGAATCTGTTATTAACATTTCCATATGATTTACTTAATGCGCTCATGTGGGCTGTATGAGAGCTGTTTCAACTGCTAAACAAGATCAGCTTGCAATATTTTTGTGCTGACAATGAGAAATTGTTTATCTGGACAGTCTGTCATTGACAATGAGAAAAATCCCATCAGCTTAAACCAACACAGATGTCTGAGATTTTGTACTTATGCCAAAATAATCTAACTGATGGGTAAACATATCCGTCCATTAGCTCCAAGGGGGCTGCACTGAGCCAGACTTTCCCAGCTGACACTGAATAAGAGGAAGACCCTGTATAGGTTGCATCTGCATCAAACCGCAAACAAACAGAGACAATCAACCATGCAAGCTCACTCTCTGTACAAACTTCCCTTTAGAAACCCATGTAGCAAGAAGAGGGAAACACCACCCAACTTGCAGATTAGTAGGGGAGAGAATCTTTAAACACATCACAGTTCAATTTGATTAAGATTCAGATAGCTGCTGCCCTGGAAATTCTTCATAAAACCATCAGCGAGGAATAAATCCATAAAGCTCCAGTTATCTTTAATGTAATTTATTATGCTCCAGCATGAAAAACAGATTCGACAGAGTACAAGAGACTGCAGACGATGTTTTCATAATTCATTCTTCCTCTAAGAGCATTTTATTCTACATAAAGTCTCAACCCACACCCCTTTCAGCCAATCTTGTTAGTGCTGAGTGTATAGATGGTGCATGCATGAAAACAATCTTCATTTAAACTAATTCCCACCTCAGTAAGACTGGAGCTAGAGTCAGACTGTAGCCCAGGGGTGTGCAGCTCCGGTTCAGAACGGCTGCAGCTATGCAAGTGTTAGGAGTTTCCCTGCTGCAACACGCCATATCAAATCAATTATAGTTAGCAGATTTGTGCAGAGTTGAATGTCAAGCTGTGCACAAGTTTCCTAATTAAGTCTGATGTGTCAGGTGTGTTGCAGGAGGGAAACTCACTTGCAGGACTGTGGCTCTCGAGTTGCCCACTAATCTTCAGACTAGGTCCCGAAGAGTCTTCATAAACACTCAACATGAGTGACATCTGTCTGCCATTACACTCAGATGAAACCTAACCTCAGCATTAATGTGATGATAAATTACCATTACATGAAATGATCAGATTGTAAATTTCCCAAACACTGCAATGCGACAAGAAAACTATTTCCGTTGCACCATTTGTCACAATTTATTTCTTAACATTTGCACATTGATTCTGAATTGACCACATCTGCATTGTGATGCATCTAAATAATAACTTCCCCCCCACACACCTCTACAGGCAATACCCATTATTCCTCCTGTGAAGCCACAATGCTTTATCCTCACCTCCAGCATGCTGACAGACTTAACTAAACAGCTTGAGAAATACAGTTTGTTGTACAAATGGTACAACTGTTGCGTTTTAAAGAAGTCCTTAAATGAAAGAAATGTATAAAAAAATCAGATTTTAGATGCTATAATAGAAGATTAAAGGTATGAAGGGAGCTGTTTGCAGGCCTTATAATGTGATTATTTGTCAGTCTTTGAACAAAAAGAAGTAAAGTCAATTTTCTATTCCAATTTGTTATTGTCAAAAAGCATAGATACGTCAGCAAGCACAGCATTACACCAACAGACTCTGGCACACTTTGGACACAATCCCTACTTAATAGTTTTAACTGGTCACACTGCTCTGTTCTCTCACTCCTGCTGCGCTCACTCAATGGCTACTTAAAGTGCAAATGATTCTAAACATCATTACATCAAATACAGGCTTAATAAAATACCTACAGAGAGGTTCTTACAAAAGCCAAGTGATGAGGTAAACAACAGGATGGCTCTGAAGATGATAAGCTACATATGAGCTGACAGCTGGGTGGGAGACAGCTATAGAAGTTTATCTGATTAAGTAAATATAGGTGTACAGCAGTGGCAGCCGGTGGTTAGAGTATACAGCTGTAAACCCAAAAGGGCTGAAAGTTACCAAGGTCTTGCAACCCATAGGTAGACCCCCTCTTTACAAAAAAACATCTATGTTGTTTATTTCATTGATGAATGACTAATACAAAATCCATCTTGTGAGGGTGACTCATCTGGTATCCCACCAATATTTAAACAAAATATAAAAATATTAATAATATATTTCATTATAATGAAAAAAAGATGGACTAAAACATAAAAAAAACTTACTTCTTGTGGAAATTCAATCTTCTCTCAAATACAAAATGTATTTATTGATATATACATAATACATAATAATACATAATACATAAACAGGGGATGTAATATAGTAAAGATTTACAGGTGCAGATATATAATTCCTTTATATCCAAGGTGTCTTTGAGCAGTCTTTTTTATCGGCTGTGGCTGAAGAATATTTTACCAAGGACTCAGGTAAGGTCTGTAACTAAGTGAAATTGGCTTAAAACTACTGTGGCAGCAACAATAAAAGCTGGTCAAATTCTTTAGAGTTGCCTTTTTCTTGTTCCTTTTTGCAATGGATTCAAGGACCATCTTCTCTGAAATGAAAAGTGTTTTGTAAAAGATTATGGTTGTAATTATTTTAACTACTTCACGCTATGCCATGTCCCTTTTCTTATCCAATTCAGCCTAGCATACTTCTATCCCTTCCCATCAGCCAGACGTTTCCAGATCATGTAATTTCCCATTCATCCACCAGTTTCCCCCAGCAAGTTTGATGCTTTACCCAACATCCGATGCTTCACGTGTTTACTCATGAGAATAATAAAAGTTAAATAAAGTACACAGCCCGAGAGGAAAACAGTGGGGCTTGATGGTATTTCTTCACCTTTTCTACATATTAAGTCCTTGTCATGAATGTATCATCAAGGTTTAATGTAATTCATCATCTGTGTGATTCATCTCAGGACAAGACAGTATTTAGATGTTTTACAATTCTTGGAAAATTTCTCAAGATTTGTTGCTTTGAAGGGACCTTGACACTTTTAAATGAACCAAACCTGACTTATATTACAAATAATGAACTCAAAACATCTAGTCATGATGATTCGTTACATTAATATTTCTTATAACAGCTAATTGATACATTAAATTGAGCAATAAATACCATAGCAATGCCCTAGATTTACTTATTTTAGCAGAATAACAAGAAATATTTTTACGACAATTATGGAGTGACTTACTGTACGGCACTTTCCAAGACATTTAAAGCGCTTTACAGTAAATCCATCATTCATTTAATCCTTATCATACTTGGTGGTGGTACACATGTAGCTACAGCTGTCCTGGGGCAGACTGATGGAAATGTGACAGCCAATCCACACCAACAGCCTCTCCAGCCACTGCCGAACATTCATACACCAGTGATGCTGACACTGGAGGCAAAGATGGTGAAGTGTCTTGCCCAGTGATGCCATGACAGATTGACAGGAAGGAAGCACGAATCAAACCACAGAGTTTCCAGATATTGGACCTGCTCTGGGCCACTTCCACTTCCACATGTCAAAATAAACACAAAATGTATTCATTCATTCATTCATTCATTTCCCACTTGTTCCAGTTTAGGGTTGCAGGAAAGCTTGAGCCTTTCTCAGCAATTAGAAAGTTGAGAAGCCCAGTGGGTCCTTCTGCACAAAATGCAAAGAAATCCTTTGCAAAAACATTTTTAAATCGATTACAAGCTGGATTGGATTTGAACAAATTTACACTGCACTGTAAATGCAAACAGTCATTATATGGAGAGACAATAATTGAATAACAATTTGGGAATATGTGTCCTAAATAAGAACAATTTGATATTTGTTTGGTAAAATATATGAAAATACTGGTTTGCTGAGAAGCATTGAATATAACTTTACTTTGAACTACACCTGATCACAGTGTGAGACCGTGCTGATGTGTAAATATGTTAGCAGCAGCTTTCATCTGTGGTCACTGGGTTCTGGCTGCATGTAGGGAATAGACTGAAAGGTATTGAAAGAAAGAAAGCAAAACTCCAAGGGTGTTCACTGAGCACAACCTCAAGTATTGGCCTGTCTCCCTGTGAAATCAGTTCCATAATCCTATAATATTTTGGGCCCTCTTATTTCGGAGTGGCGCTGGAGTCAGCATTTAGTTCACTTCTCAAACTTTTTTTTTCCACCTTTTTTTTTTTTTATTTTGTGTTCTGTAGAGCCAGGGGATTACTAGCTCTGCAGGGGGCTTCCCTCACAGCCGTGTACACTACAAGCTGGTCTGAAATAATCTTCTACTCTCTAACTGCTCCCATTTTTGAGTCCTTGTTACTAGCTTTCACTCACATTGTCTATCCATCACTGGAATTTATCAGTCTTGTATCATTGTTTTAATCTTAACCCCTTCCAACCTTTCAACATGTAAACTGCCCTGCTACTCTTATACATCATCCATGGATCAGTGGCTCAATGGATCCATCATCCATCCATCCATCCATCCATCCATCCAACTATCCATCCATCCGTCCATCAGTCTATCTATCTATCCACCCATCTGTCCATCCATCCACCCATCCATCTATCCATCTTTCCATCCATCCATCCATCGGTCGGTCCATCCATCCATCCATCCACCCATCCATCTATCCATCTTTCCATCCATCCATCCATCGGTTGGTCCATCCATCCATCCATCCATCCATCCATCAATCCATCTATCCATCCATCTGTCCGTCTATCGATTGTCATTGTTTGTCATACTATGTATTTTAAGGGTTAGAGTTAGGGTTAGGGGTTAGATCATCATCTCAAACTTAGGCTTAATGAAGCAAAGACATTTCTCTGGGTGTGTCTGTAAATGTGTGTGTGTGTGTGTGTGTGTGTGTGTGTGTGTGTGTGAGTATTTAAGTCAGTTCAGTTGACTCAACACAGCACTACTAACATATACATCTGCAGTCTTTTGTGTGGCACGAAGGGCAAGTGTGTCTCCTCCATCATTTTTAAAGTCCCTGTGACAAAGTCACCATCTATCATCGCTGCAGTTTCAATTATGGCAAGATGTTGACAGAGCAATCCATTACAGTACCCATTTCTTGCTATTTACTGCTAAATGATACATGCTAATTTCAGAGAAAATCAGGATCACAGTAGGTACCCAAAGGAACGGCCTGTGATAAATGTCAGCATAGTTTTAATTTCAGTGCAGTGTGCAAAACAAAACAAACTGTACATAAATGCATTTTTAATGTGGATTTGATCATATTAATAAGTAAACAAAAAGCAACACTACACAATAATTCACAATGATTAACTTCCCATTGCTCATCACTTTGACTAATTAATGTATAATTATATCTTATGTAAAGTATAAATCAGCATATATTGGCAAATTTACTATTCTTCTCTGTCCCTGCTGTGTATTTCTTTTTTTTTCTCTTCCACCCTCTCTGTTGCAAACCCTCTGCAACTCATTTACTCTGAAAGCCTGTAGATCCATTACATAAAAGACAACCCTCAGCAAGCTCAGGCAGTCATGAAAAAATGTGTTGATAAGCTCCTGGCTCCTTTTCTCTCTGTGGAGTTGTCTTTTGCTCTCAGTTTTGAAATGAATGAACCCTGCTCGGTGCTTAATGTAGCGTCAACAGTTTTTTTTTAGCTGAAATTTATAAATCAACATCCTTGGAATGCATCAACCCATCTTTCTTAATAATTCACTGTCAGCTGTCTGTCTCTCTGTAAACACACTTGTGCTTAGAACCAAACGAAAGCTGTATTATTATTCTAATTTTGAGTTAATATGTCCTGGACAGCAATCGCAGCAGAAGAGGGTTGCTGATAATGTACTTAAAATTTAAATAGCAATTTTTGCTTCAATTAAACTCATCTTTACTTTGTACTTCATTTCAGGACTTACTCTTCACCACTCTAATTATAATTTGCTCTAAAAGCATGTGACTTTAGGTCGCATGCAGTTTTATTCTGTAAATCTGAAAATCCAAGCAAAATAAAACCAAATAGCTATTAAAAAAAAAGTCTCCAGCTCTGGTTTCAGATAGGAGTAATGATTCATTCTTATAGTTGACAGTAAAGGCTCTCTTTTACTGACATTTAAATGTACTCTGCAGAAAAGGAGTGGGGTGGAATGGGGTTGGGGGAGTCATTATGTTTGATCATCAAAGAGCAGACTAATACATGTGCTGTGTTTGAGCCAAAACAGCTGTTTATTTATTTATTTATTTGTTTTTTGCATTTTCATCTACTGAAAAGAAAAGTCTAACTGCTGCCATCTAAATTCTGACTTTAAAGTGTGACCCAGTGAACAGATGTGTGACATCTGCTAGCTACAGGCCAATACTGGTCAACAAGCTACTTAGATGACTTGTATGGAAGTATTTATCACATACAGCCGCAACATCTCAATGACTAACACGTAATGTGAGTAAATTTTGTCATCCTGAGTTTGGTTTAGTGTTCTGTGGGGAAAAGTTGACTCCTCATTCACATGGATACATGTTTACATCTGCAACATATCATACGGCATATGTACATATATGGCCTTTAAATTTCAACGAGGAAGAAGAGTTTTTGTTATTTTTTCTGAGTAGATCCACAGATCAAAGCTGGTTTTGTCTTGCGATGTCCACTGACCACATACAAATATCAAATATTTGCTGTTATATTATTCTAGAAACAGTGCTGATGTACTTATTCTTTTTTTTTTATATATATCGTGTGTGTCTCTTGTGAGTCTGCTTTTGGATAATTCCTCCAAATGTGACAGAGACAGAATAATCTATGAATATAAAGTATTTTACAACCACTCTAAAATTCATGAAAATAAACCTCAAGTAAAAACAAAAACAGGAATATAAAATATGAAATAGCTGAAATTATTTTCCCTGATGCCTCTGGTGCTGCTGCACAAAAGCAATTCTGATGCTTAACTATAAAACCTTTCACAGGCTACACAATGTGTTTTCTTTTTTTTTTATTTTTTTATTTGGAATTAATAATTCAGAATTAAATAATTCAGAATCAACATATTCTCCTACAAGTTTACATGAAAATAACAATTCCGAATGGAGGTTTAAATAAAACACGTCCTCACTTAATTCCTCTTTAGAGTAGCGGGTTGGGAAGGGTTCTGTTTGGACGTATGACATGTACCAGAAATAAACAAAGTTGGCTCCCTGCTTCTCGTCTTTTCAGTCGTAACTTGTAAAAACTACATAATAAGTACCAGTTTCACTGCTGTTTTTATTATAAATTTGAAGTACCAGCTCAACGCGAGCATACTACTTCGCTTTTTATAACAACTGAGAAGGAGAAGAAAGATAGATAGAGACAGAAAAATGCGTGTCATTGAGACAGGACAAGGTAACGAGCATGCGCAGAATGACCAGAATTATCTTGGAGCGGAATAAAGGTTTACATGACAGAGGAATTAAATAGTTCGGAATTAAAATACAATTAACCTTACTTCAGAATTGAGTTTAATTCCGAATAGCAATTAGCATTAGGAATTGAGTGTTTACATGGTCATTTTTCATCAGTTTAAATAGGAATTAACTTTTATTCAGAATTAAACAGGAATTAACACTCCCATGTAAATGTAGCGACTGACACATGTGAAAGTGGAAGTTAACACCTGAACAGTTCTTACTCATTGTTACTTACTAGATTTTACACCCTTATTGCTAATCTCAACACTCAGACTGTCATTTCTACTACCTCTGTTGTCATCCAAGCTCCGAATCGCTCTTAACAGATGCACTGCTCACACTTCCCTGCAACTGTTTTTGAAGACATCTGCTTAGAAACTCACCAACAAACAAGACCATGAATCCTCTTCATTCTATGTGTTGAAATTTATAGATGAAGCCAACATCTGAACCATCTTGTTAATTTTTCAGGAAGGAAGGTTGTGATTTTCTATCAAAAAGAAAAAAGAACAAGAGGAAAATGACAATCATCTTCAGTCATCTTCTCTGCGAAATGGCTGCAGCACCTCCTGACTATTACCCTATATCTGGGTGTTATACTCTCTTTATTGCTGAGGGGACCTGGAACCAGCTAAAACCTGCATCTGCCACAGTACTTGTGAATGAAGCTTGAATGAAGTGCATCAAGAAAAGGATGAGATGAGACTCTGACTTCCAGTCGAACGTCAACTTTAGTGAACACTGAGTCATGAAGTTCTCATATGATGCAAGAATCTGGGCACATTAACATGTCTCAAATTTTGGATCAGATTCCTTTTACTGATAAATGATCAAATTAATTACTCCGTTCCTGTATTAAGTACTGTATTAAGACATGTCACGAACTGGCTGATGAAAAACAATCAAACTGTTCTTGAAAGCCAATTGTTTACAAGTGTTGGTGTTTTCTTTTTTCTCTTTTTTTAATTCAGTGTAACAAAAAGGGCTTAGGGGCTCCATGGTGGCATAGTGGTTAGCACTGTGACCTCACAGCAAGAAGGTCGCTGGTTTGACCCTCAGGGGTGAGGTTTGGACAGTGGCCTTTCTGTGTGAAGTTTGCATGTTCTCCCAGTGTATGCGTGGGTTCTCTCCAGGTACTCCAGCTTCCTCCCACCGTCCAAGGACATTCATGTTAGGTTAATTGGTTACTATTAATTGTCAATAGAAGTAAATGTAAGTGGTTGTTTGTCTCTGTGTGGCCCTGCGATGGATTGGCAAGGTGTCCAGGGTGTACCCTGCCTTTCACCCAAAGACTACTGGGATAGACTCCAGCTTTCCCACAACCCTTCACTGGATTAAGTGGTTAGGAGAATCAATGAATGAATGAAAAAGGGTAAAATTTGGCCCAATTCCTTAAACTCTTTTTAAGTGATGTCTGCTGGGATTGAACAATAGGATTTTGAGATCAGTAACATGCACTATAGAATCTGATAGCCTCTGAAATTGATTGATTGTCATGTTTCTACAAACAGGTACATGGCAGTGGTGGTCCCTGTATTCCTAGGGTGACCCCTTGGGGTGTGTTTAAATGCTCTCTCTGCATGTGCTTCACAGTGTGGCATGGCAATTGCACTGCTGCTGAGAGAAAGGCTCTGCAGCGGGTGGTTAGGGTTAGGGCCTTCCCACCCCTGCTAAATTTCCTCTGCATAAATAAGGCCAAAACTGAAGTCATTACTTTTGGGAAAACTGACCTGTTGGCAGGATGCTGTTGACTTGCTTGACTCTTTTCACTGCCTTTTTACAAAAGATTTTGGTATTGTCTTTGATTGTAGTTTTAAATTTGACAGGCAGGTCAGTGCCGTGGTCCAGTCTAGTTTTTATCATAAAGGCTTATAAGTAAAGTGAAGCCTTATCTCCCGATGACATCCTGGAGAGGGTTATTCATGCTTTTATCTTTTCTAGACTGGACTACCGCAACTCACTTTATACTGGGATTGACCAGTCTCTCCTCTGATGTCTACAGCTTGTCCAGAACTCAGCTGCCTGCCTGTTAAGTGGGATAACACGGTGTGAGCACATTACGCTTATACTGCGTTCTCTTCACTGGCCGCCTGTCTCTTTTAGAATAGTTTTTAAAGTTTTACTTCTGGCTATTAAATGTTTAATGGTCTGAATCCTTTGTACCTTTCTGAGCTACTGCAGCATCACCATCCTGTTAGAACTTATATTGGAAGACCAGATGCTTCTAGTGGTCCCTAGGACTTGACTCGTGACTTGTGGAGACAGAGCCTTTTCTACAGCAGCCCCCAGACTGTGGAACGATCTCCCTGTTTCTGTGAGGTCAGCTCGGACTCTAAGTGGTTATAAGTCTCTTTTAAAAATGGATGTTTTTA
Source organism: Telmatherina bonti (assembly GCF_933228915.1). NCBI lineage: Eukaryota > Metazoa > Chordata > Actinopteri > Atheriniformes > Telmatherinidae > Telmatherina > Telmatherina bonti. Next base: position 24,537,754 of record NC_136615.1, read on the forward strand.
CGTTGGCTTTTAACTCCAGATCTTTTCTGTCTTATTTAGTCTTTTTTAACTGTTTTCTTGTCTTTTAATTGTTTTTTTTATGCTATTGTTGATTTATTTTATTTTACCTGTACAGCACTTTGGTTACCTTGTGGTATGTGAAAGTACTCTATTAAGTTTTGATTGATAGATTAAAGACTACCGATTTTCAAAAACAGCTACTCCCCTGAAGTTTTCAAACTGTTAAAGTCAAGCTATGCACTTTAGACTCTCACCCCTTCCACCTTAAAACACTGATCTGCACAAAACACTTTACCCACGGTTAGTGCAATATTAAATTTATTTATGTATATTTCTTGGATATTTACTTTTATATTTTTAACCTTGTCGTTTTAATTTATTTATTGGGGTTTTTTTTTTGTTTTGTTTTGTTTTGTTTTTTTGTTTTTTTTAAAAACTGTATTATTTATTTATTTAGGCCATTTTAGCACCCATCCCAGGACCTGAGTCCTGATTACCTATCACTAATGTATAATGTGAGCTGGTGTCATAGTAAAAATTTCTTGAATCCTTGAATCTTTGGCTAAATCACAATCTAAAAAGTTGTTGTCATCTTGTGATCTTTATTTGCACCAAAATAAAATGACAAATATGGGAGATCTTAAAGCATACCCAACTACAAAACTAAAAATTGTAACATAAAGTCAGGAAAGTGAGAAAAACAATTGTATACTGTAAACATGTATTAATTCAAAACTAGAATTAAGGAACAAACAGAGTTAAGAGTTTATTGCACTGGGATGTATCATCAGGATACATCTCCAGCCAGCAGGTTTTGGCTGGAGCCTCTCATTCAATGCAAATGTTGTTTCCACCATTCTGCCTGTTACTGTACTGCTACATTATTTTTGCCAGTGCTGGAGCGCCCTGATAACACTTCTCCTCTGCTCACTTTCTCTCTTTTCTCCCTGTTTTTACTCCATGATATGCATGCTGCTATGTCAGTCTTTTTTGTTCTTCACTCCCCCCATCTGTGCCTGATCCATTCTCGTTTTGGTGTGTCAAAATTTCTCCTTTTCTCACCAGCTCACCTTCACTTTATCCTGCTGCCATCATACGAATGGATGGAGCCTTACTGCTTTTCAAAGAAAATTTATCAAGCCTTTTCAAAGCATATCACACAAGTTCAGATCCTGACTTATGAGATTCCATTTTTAGCATTGAATGGCCCCCGAGGCAGTTAAACCCTTAACCCAGACAGTGCAATGATCTGATAGGTAGACAACCACTAACAGCAAAATTGTAAATGGTATCAGATTAAGAGGTGAGGGTAGAAATAAAACACATATTCTAAACCAAATTTTTATAATGAAAATTTTTAAGTCCAATCTGTACACCTAAAACAAACAGACAAAAAAGAAAAAACAAAACAAAACAGTCTTTTATAGTTGCAGTGTAACAACATTAATCCTGTATCGTCTAGAAATTTTAATATGCCATTTCTATTGGTATCTAAAAACTTTACAAAAATAGCTGCTTTGGTTTCATTCTCTTAATAAATTTAAATAGCTCTTGTGAGGCAAGAGCCATTTAAAAGAGGGCCAGATCTTTCCAGCGGTGGCCCATGGTTAACCAAACAACCAAATTAAACTTCCCAGAGGCAGCACCCCTGGAAAGCCCGAATCTAAAGAATAAAACAATGGTAGCTTGCAAGGCAGTGAAAAGAGAGTTAAACCAAATCAAACTCAGGCTGGCTAGTCTTATATTTCCAGTTCAGTGTGAAGTCCAGTGCTCTCCTAGTATTGATCTTATGCTTGAAGCAGTTTGCTTGAGTCTGCCTCTATCTTACAGACTACAAGTGTTGTGTAAGAACAGAGCAGGCAGTGTCTTCGACATCACGGGTGGGCTATATTTCCTTTTCTCTTTATTGTTGTTCTTGGTATAGCTTTGCAAAAAGCATACTTTAAAAGTGAATTATGTAAACCTTAACAGGAAACATGAGAGGAAACATCTGGAGATGCAGCTGCAGAGAAGCATGAAGACCTGTGGGACTCTCGACAGGCGCGTAGGTTCCTAATTTCCATTAAAATTCATTTTAATGTTTTTAAAGTTGGTGATTTGTCTTTTAATTCTTGCATTTTGTTCAGGTGCAACTGTCATGGGGGCGTTGGGATATGGCATACTGCTGTATATTGTGTATGTGTGTGTGTGTGTGTGTGTGTGTGTGTGTTTGTAAGCCTGAGTACTGTGAACTCATTGACTCAGTAGTGACTGCAGCTGTGAACAATCAGACACTCAGGTGATCAGCAGGGATATAAGGAGGACTCATCAGCGTTTTAGAGATGTTGGCAGAGGACTGGAAACCTGCCTAATCTCTGGGAAAACTGTTTGGAGCGCTGGAGAAGCGGCAGAACCAATGCAGTGCTGTGACAAGGCCAGGCCGACCTGAAAGACAGCAGGCAGGGGTATCGGAGGCGCCGGAGAGGAAATCACCCACGGCTGGTGGGTGGGACGGGGACCGGCGGGAGTGTGGCGGGCAACCTAGAGATTGGAGAGAGACCAGCTTGCACTGGAGGACAGCGGTGATGTGGCTTGAGACTCTGAAATGCTGTGGTGCTGTGAGTTAAAGGAACAATCATTGTTCCTGCTGAGTTTATGAGGCTTAAGAATTCTAAGTGCCCCACACAATCGGGAGTTATTCCTTTTTACTTTCTCATAGGTGGGGTGAAGGAACACCAGGACACTGTGGGGTATTCCTTTCTAGCAGTGACGTCGTCAGGGGTTCCCACGAGTGGAGTGGAGTCACCCTCGTGCTTGGTATGGACCTTTTTTTTTTTTTTTAAATTGTACTGGTCGGAGGGAGACAGTCCAACCAGTACCAGTTTTCTTCTTTTTTTTGTGTGCATATTGAGTGGATTTTTCTTGCATTGGTTTGTGTTTTTGCTTGTTTATTTCCTACAAAGTTTTGTGCTTTTAATTGGGGGGTTGTTTACAGGGTGGGGAAAGTCGTGGGAGGAGATGCCGCCTTAGATCTGCAGAGTCCCTCGTGGCTAAAGGGATGAATCTTTAAGGCTCTGCATTGTCTGTTGCCTGGGAGGATGACAGACAGTGTTGGCTCGGGTCCTGGCACCTGACCAGTTGCTGGGTCTCTACCCGACACGACACAACCGCTCCATACCTGGAGAGGCAAGGTGCTGAAGAGGAGTAGAAAAAAGCCAAACATCATCAAAAAGATATGTAAATAGAAACTAGTGAGGCTTTACAAAGTTGTAGGAACATCTTTCTCATATATCTATATCTCTATCACCGTTCCAGTTGCATTAGTGAATTCTAGCCCAGGTGAGGGGAAATGATTCCATCCTCAGTGCGAGGCCTAAGAGGCCAGACTAATTAGCTGATACTGCTACATTATCATGTGACTTGCTTGCAAAGTCACGCTGCCTCCCTGAAGAAAAGTGCGGACGGCGGGGGCTCCAGGAATGTTCATAATGTCATTGTGTCATCAAATGAGTCAGAAGAAACCTGAAACCTTGTGCATTGTTAGAATGCAATAACAAAGTCTTTTACAATTGATTAAAGTTTCTATCAGTTCAGTAAAGCCCCCTTATGGTAGTTTGTCTACATTAGGGGTTGCATTGGCAACTTGGTACAGGGTTGTTGGCACAAACAGCAAACTGAGTGCTACAGATGTCTGTGACTTAAAGGATCTGAATGTTTCCATAAAACCTCCATAACATGGGCAGGTTGTGTTTTGGTTGAAAATATCAAGTTAATGGCAATGAAGTGAGGTCCAAAGGCACGGTGAAATCAATAGAAGCTAAGCCCTATTAAGCAGCCCTGAGTTGAAGCTTGTAAGTTTGCGTGGGAGACAGTCTGCCAGGTGAATGTCATCTCATTATCCTTAGCTGCTTTTCAGAGGACAGGCTTTGGTGGGTATTTTCCATTTTATATTTACAAAGATACCTTAACATTTTAACTTTCAATTCTTTGTTACATCAGGAAGTCTACAGGCTATAGAATTTATTTGCATTAGTTTTCACTAAAGTGTTTCCACTTAGGATTTGCAATTTATAATTTACTGATTAAAAGGACTATTATATTGTGGCTTTAAGTGTTTCTCAAATCATTGAATTATCTGCTTTGCTTTTGATCCTGTATTCTATCCTTTTGAGATGGCACAACGTTAAATTATACACAAATGGCTTCGGTACAACTTTCCATCAAAGTTTTTTTTTTTTTTTTTTTTTTTTCTTTTTAAACACCAAGATATTAGTGCGGTAAAACATGCGGACCGGAACTTTAGTTCTTGCAAATTAGTACATGGCTAATAGGTTATCAAATGTTTGTGGTTTAAAAAAAACAAAACAAACAAAATCTAGTTATGATCCCTTGAAAATTAACTTCATCCTGCCAACTGGTGGGATTCATTCCTACAGCTTGCTAAAAGTTTGAAGTAGTGATTTCAAAGGGACATACTCAAACTAAATCTTTTTTTTTTTATTTTTTTTTTTATTGAAAAAGTGACTAATATCTTATGTCTTTTAGCAGACAAACTATATGAACCCATAAAAAAGGTCTAAATTTATTAGTTTATAACATTGCTGGTATCACTTGTTAGGTAAGCTAGACCAGTAACACAAAGGATTCGTTTTAATCATTCAAATGTTCATGGCGTTGACACAATAACCGCATCTGCTTCAGTTCTTTCAGTTTTTTCTTTTTTTTGTTTTTATGCACGGCATCATGTATTAATCTCTTTGGAAAACTTCAAGTGTTACCAGACACAGAAAATGTGGCTATCTACTATGTTGAAGATGGAGAGGACAATAAAAAAGGGTCAACAAGCAGCAAAATTCTAAGCCAAGGATACATGTTTAAAAGGGGAAAAAAAAAAGCACAAATTAATTACACCACCACCATATGCATGCGAAATAAAGTGCAAAGACAGAAAAATTGGGACATGAGCTTAATGCATCGTAGGATTCTCCCCCCCAGCAGCCTACGTTTATAGCATTACAGCTAAAGAGATAGCTAAGGGTCTCCCATTTCAGCCGCAACTATAATCTTTATCAAAAAGGAACGTTTTAAGCCTTATCTTAAAGTGTCTGCTTCCTAAACCAAAACTGGTGGCTGTCTATATAAAAAAAGGAGCCTGATAACGCACTCTTCCTCCCTTTCTACTTTCAGAAACTCTAGAAATCACAAATGAACCTTCCATCTGACCCATGCATGCAGCTTTCTGGCTGGACTGGGGTTTCATTCTGAACATTGCTGCGTGGCAATTCACACCAGGCGCGTGATCTCACGGGTGTAGTTTGCATTCCTGCATCCTTGAGATTGCAAAATCACATGTTCTTTTAAAGCTGGGGTAGATGTAGGTGAGCTGGCGAGATGTGAAAGTGGCACCCTGTCTTGGCTCCTCCCCCTCTGGTTTTGATCCTTGCGTGATCCATGGCTTTTTTCTTACCTCTGCCAAGAAGGTTATGTTTTTACCAGCATTTATCTGTTTGTGTTTAAGATAACTCAAAAAGTTATGAGTAAATTTTCGCGAGTTGTTGGAAATGTGAAAAGGAAGAATAGGTTTAATTTTGGTGGTGATCCGGATCACCGTTTGGATCCAGGAATTTTTTTTTTAAATGTTGTGACACAAGGTTTTACGCTTTTTGAGTTTTCAGCTTTTTTCACAAACAATTTTCTCTTAGCTGTTTAGCGGGGGGAGGCAAATATACTGAGCCGGGTCTGGAAATCCATCCTGTATTTTCTCAGCCATGAAGAAGCTTACAAAATATAAGAAATGCACAACTTCATTTTTACCCGAGTGTTTTGATTGGTCAGAACTTTTAAAGAAAACGGGAGGGATCTAACTATATTTCTTATTGTTCATGATTTAAAGACGTACAAACTACTATAAGGACGATAAATCACTTCACCCATGGTGGTTAAAAAAAAAAAATGCCTCTGAGCAAGATTACCTACCCCAGCATTAATAGGTATATTATCTTAAAGCTATTTCCAAACAGCCTACCAAACTGAATGGGTGGTATCCATAGAAGAAATAGAAAAACTGCCTTCTAACCTGTATCACTGGTAATGACATGTTTAATGAGTTCAGTGATCAGACCTGAACGGGGAACTTTACTTTGAAATATGCAAAATGTTTTACACTGCTGCTGTGTCTGATTTCCTGTCTGGCTCTATTTGACCTGCTGAGATTGACACGTTCTGGAAGTGTGTGCTATCAAACATAGACCTGGTGCACACAGGTGGCGAAGAGCAGCGATGAGGCCCTTCTGGGACTCATCGGATACTCACCGCGGCACACTCTGTGTGAACCACACCACTGAATCAGTTAGTTCTGGAAGCCACAGCTGGAAAGTTTGGCAGCCAACACACATTGAACACACACCAAGTGGAAATTGAGGATCAACTATCCTGAAAAACAAAATAACTTGATTGATATATACAGTGTTTAAAGCAACTTTTTTTTAATTTTTTTTTTTAAGAATTTAAAAAATAAAATGTCAAAGGATATAGATCTATAATTAGCCAACTAACCTATATCAAGAGTAGCGTTGTACTATAAAACATTTATACACTAGTGGTTCCAACACTGGTGCCTTGCTCAATGACACAATGACAGACTGACGACTATGGAACAGAATTCAACCCATCTTTATCATTCGTACCACTGCCCCATAAAAAGTAAATGTGTGTTTACAGTAACCTTAAAAGCCTGCAGTACAAGGATTTTCAATAGAAACATAGAGCCAAATCTTCAAGTTTTAATTAAAGGAAAAAAAAAAAAAAGAAAAACTTTGATCAATAGGATGGGGTCTCCAGTACAAGTTGACGGTTTAGATGAGACTGTTATACTCAAGATTCCAGATGCATTTATTAGGACAGAAACAGTCAAATCAGGTTCTCCAGTCACATCTAAAGCTGCTGTGCGAACATTACCTATAGTGCCGAGGATATCATGGGTTTTCTCTCTAAATAAAATGTTTTTCTTAGGTGAAAAAACTCATGAAGCCTCAACAGAGCTGGAATCCCAATTAGCCCGACTGCACTGTTGAAAAGAAACATGGTTTCTTGTTTTCCTCTATCAATAATAAATGAAAAAATTTCTTTCCAAGCTCAGTGACATTTTCTAAATTAGATGTAAATACTACAAAAGCTGTGAATGGAATTCTCTGTAAAGACCACATGGAAGATACACAACTAACAGAAGGGGTTTCACTGTTTTCCACTGAGAGAATTTGAGAGTCAGGCATTTAATAGAATTATAAATGATTTTAGATGGAAGATTTATTAATATCCCCAAATGGAAGATGACTGGTATGCCTTCGTCAGTCTTTTTTTCCTGCCCTCCGAGGGCTTAACTAAATAGTTAAAGGGAGCTGTTTCTTTCTTACTGCAGCAGGTAAAACTCAATAAATAAGTGATCACCAATAAAGCCATTGTATAACAGACAAATATTGAAGATGAATTCATAATTTTATCAAGTCATGGCTATCCTCTTGTCTTTTATTAAATCTGGGTGCTAACTATATAAATAAAATAAATACAGTGTATGTATGTATGTCTGTGTGTGTATAATATATATATATATATATATATATATATATATATATATATTTATTTATATATTTATTTATTACAGTGGGGCTCCAAAGTTTGGGCACCCCTGGTACCCCTGGGCACCCCTCGATCTTATTTCCATAATTTTAACTTTTAAAATAACCGAAAACAAAAAATGGCATCTGCAAAAGTTTTGGCACCCTGCATAGTTCGTACCTTCTATTCCCCCGTTTGGCAAGCATGACAGCTTGTAAACACTTTTCATAGCCAGCCAATAGTCTTTCGAATCTTGTTTGAGGTATCTTCACACATTCTTCCTTGCAAAAGTCTTCCAGATCTTTGAGATTTCTGGGCCATCTGTGACGCACTGCTCTTTTAAGGTCTATCCATAGACTTTCAATTATGTTGAGGTCAGGAGATTGTGAAGGCCATGGCAAAACCTTCAGTTCATGCCTCTTGATGTAATCCACCCTGGATTTTGAGGTGTTTTTAGGATCATTATCCATTTGTGGACGCTATCCTCTCCTGCAGCTTTTTCACAGGTGGCATTACGTTAGAATCCAAAATTTGCTCAAATCCCATTGAATCCATTTTTTCTTCTACTCGTGACATGTTCCCTGTGCCACTGGCTGCAATACAACCTCAAAGCATAATTGATCCACCCCCATACTTAACAGTTAGATAGAAGTTCTTTTCATTTAATTCTGTGCCCTTTCTTCTCTAAACGTACCTGTGCTCATTCCGGCCAAAAAGTTAAATTTTAACCTCATCAATCCACAGAACTTGTTTCCAAAAGGCATCAGGCTTGTCTATATGTTCCTTTGCAAACTTCAAATGCAGATTTTTGCGATAAGGACGTAAAAGAAGTTTCCTTCTGATGACTCTTCCATGAAGGCCATATTTGTACAAGTACCTCTTTATAGTTGAATGGTGTACCATAACTCCAGTATCAGCCAGATCTTCCTGGAGGGATCGTGCAGTCAAACTTGGGTTTTGACTTGCTCTTCATACAATCCTGCGAGCTGTTCTGTCTGATATTTTTCTTGGTCTTCCAGATCTTGCTTTAACTTCCTCTGTTCCCAATGACCGCCATTTCTTGATTACATTCAGAACCGAGGATATTAGCATCTGAAAACACTTTGCTATTTTCTTACACCCTTCTCCTGCTTTGTGAGCATCAACTATTTTCAGTTTCAGTGTTCTTGACAACTGCTTAGAGGAACCCATGGTGCCGATTGTTGAGGCAAGGTCAGATGAGTCTGAGCATTTAAAACCTTTGAGATTGACATTTCCTTGTCTTTCCAGATACTAACTGTAAACAATCCAGGACACTGTCAGGTCTCTGTTGTCAAATTGGGGGCGTACAAGGCACTAACTCTGCAGGGTGCCCAAACTTTTACAGACACCATATTTTGTTTTCTGTTATTTTGAAGGTTTAAATGATGGAAATAAGATGTAACTTTTTTTGACATGTTATAAGAATGTCTAAACTGTACTTTGATGCCTTTTTGAGATTTTCCATTTTTTTTAAAGCTCCTTATTTGCACATTAAAATAAATTTTTACCAGGGGTGCCCAAACTTTGGAGCCCCACTGTGTGTGTGTGTGTGTGTGTGTGTTAGTTCAAACTGCTTACTCTACTGTTTTTAACAGTTAAGCAAGGCTGAAAAGAAACTGCTGGTAAAGTTTGTTTTGGCACTGTTGATGTTTACACATTATTTATTATTTCATGAAAAGTTATTTATTAGCTTGATTCTAATCCTGATATCTCTGAACCCTTTGAGTCATGGATCTGGCTCAGGACTAAGCCAGAAGCATATTTTAAACTTGGCATGACTAGCTCTGTGGTCTCTGTGATGCTGACAGTTCCTGATATTCATCCTGTGCTTGTCTGGATGCCTTGGCAGTGTGTAGTCAGACTGACCTTTGCAACAGGTTATTCTTCTAATATTTTTTTTTTTTTCACAATTATGAGACAACTACTAGATAATTGGGGATGAAAGAAACCGTGATAATTCAAAGGTGTTTTGCCATATATCTAACTCCTGAATGTGTCATTTAGATCCATCAAATTAGAACAGATTGAAGTTATAAAAGAGGTATGCTCTACAGAAAATCAAACAAGAGCTAAAGCTTCCTGCGACAAACGTCCTATAAATCCAAATAACAAAGTTTGCATACAGAAGTTTTTCTGTACCAGAGAAAGGAAGTTTGGGTGGGATTGTTCACTTGTCCATCAACTCAGCCACTTTTTGAGATTTTCTACATGGAACATTCACTATATGATAAGGACAAACTTGCTGCTAATCCATTCAGGGCCCTATTTGGGTGGAATGGTGCTTCATTATTATGCACAAATTATTCATAGTTACGTTATTTGCATAAGATTTAAGACTTTGTATTTCCATAGTAGCAGCATAGATAGCATGGCATACTTAAGGTTTTGCAACATTGACAAGAATTAAACAAACCACAGTCACTGTAATAAATAAACTTACTGAAATGTTATGTTATAAATGTGATATAACCTTACTCAGGAGTACATTCAGTTTAGACTGTGATGGTATTTAGGACACTTAAATAGCACGCTAAGTTAATGTTATCAAACTAACCTCAGTGCATGACTTGATTTACTGTAAAAATCCAAACACTGCATTGTCTCCACCTGTGACCTGTCTGTGTTTTTCTATACAGTGGATAAAAAAACACAGATTACAAACTGGACTCAGTCGGGCAGTTGGCCAACTTCTTATTGATTTGTAATTGGTTAAATTCAACAGCTCAATTTTTACTCGCTTGCAGTGTTAATAAATTGCCTTTATATAAGTTTAAATTAAGTCTACAGTTTTCTTTCAGTCTCAGACTGTCACTTTCAGTGGACAGAAGGAATTTCTTTTTAGCCCTCATTGCTACTTTATTTATAACATGTTTTTAAAAAATTATAAATACTGGAATGCATCAGACTCAATGTACTTAGCAATATATTAAAATATATTACTTAAAAGATATTCCATGCAGATCAAATCACATTTTTGGGCTTTTACCTAATAAATAACCATGATTCAAATTCATACATTGTTTAAACAGGTCTCCTACCTTTCTTGTTAGCAGCCAGTCCTCATGACTTATTCTAGTTTTGTTCTCACCCTCAGGAGAGGACCAGATGTGTTGTTCGAAAGGTTACAAGCACTTTTAATAAGAATATTTTACTGCACTGGAAGTGATTTGTATTTTTCAAAGATCTTGTTTAATATTTCCTCTTTAAATGACATTTGAAGAACTTTCTGTAGCAGGAGATTAAATAGTTCTCTTGGCAACAGGCTGATGACATGACTTGCACGTAATTACTAGACTCATTGACATCTCTTTCTTCCCTTTAAGGTGTCTGTCCTGTGCTTGTTTGTAATCATGGAACGTGTCATAGTTTACCTGAATATGATGTCTTTTTTTTTTTTTTTTCTACATCCTTTATTTTTTCTTTGTTATCTCCATAATAGCAGAGGTCATGTATTCAAGGTGGGTGGGGGGAGTTGGTTTGACTGTTTGTCTGTCTCTCTGTTAGCAATAATACTAAACAATTATGGACAGAATTTTATTCAATCTCAGAAATGGAAAAAGAACATGTGATTAAATTTTGGGGGTTGATTATGATGAAAGAATTTTTCAACAATAGAGACAATAATTGTTCTACAAAAGTTTCCAACATAACTATACAATTCACTATCATTTGGCAAAAAAAGAAACATTGGTCTTTGAGTGCTTCTATTATTTTTCACTCAAAAATTTTCATTTGGTAACATAAAAATAAGTTTTACTGTCTCAGTGTTGTGGTGCAAATAGGGCATCAGTGAAATAGCTGGGATGTAGCCTGACAGTTGATGACTGGTGTGGAGAACTCAGTGCTGCTCTATGATTTCATGGACTAGTCCAGCCTTCAACCCTTGTGCATGGAGTGTGTGGAGTAACGAGCACATCACACGGTTAGACCTCTAGTAACTCCTGGTTAACCTGTGCACTGAATATTTTAATGGAGATATTACAAAATGTGTTTATCTTGCTTTGTATTGTGATCAGTATTAGTTACCCGTTCATGTGACCTGTTGTACTTTTTGCACTGATAAGACATATTCTTTTATTTTTACTTAAAATATTCATTTATCTCTCTATAACAGGATTTGGATGGGACTGAACTAGGCAGTCTTTTTAAATGACTGACTTTATTTGTTGAGTGAAGCATTTTGTTGGGATGTGGGTGTGTGTGTGTATGTGTGGGAGATGGGTGGTTTAATGTTGCAATTCTAGCTGATGGTGCATTATATTTGATTTCATTAAAACTGGTCATGAAGAGAGGATGTGGAAAGTTATGACACTTCAACAGGGCAAAAAAAGATCAAAGATGAGGTGGAGCGATGGGGAGAGAAAAGGCAAGGCATGGATATAGAGAGTGGCGCTTAGGATGGATGCTCTCTTATTTCTTCTCTCATGAGGAGGAGGGCCAGAGAGATGGAGCGATAAGCGGAGACAGAACAGAAATGGAGGGATGAAAGGAGGATAAGCTTATAATGAAAGGATCACAGAAAATGACAGGGAAGAAAAGAGTCATTTAAACGTATCACAAACTGAAGGAAACTCAGAAAATTTAAAAGATAAAGAAAAAAACAAAACATAATCTTTTTATTTTCAAATTTGGCCTCAAAGTTGGGTTTGCATAGCAGTGTGGCAATTAGCACGATGGCCTCACAGCAAGAAGGCTGCTGGGTCAAGCCCCATTATAACTTTTTTGAGCGACAGCCTTTCTATGGGGAGATTGCATGTTCTTCTGGGCACTTTGACCTTTTCCCATCCTCCATAGACATGCATGTTAGGATGGCTAGTTATTCATGTTAAATTCTAACTCATGGCCCTGCAATATACTGGCCTGCAGTAAAAGATGCACCCTGCCTCTAGATTGCTAATTGCTGGGATAGGCTCCAGTGTTCCCAGACTCTGAATTGGACTAAATGGTATAGAGAATGAATGAATGAAAGAACAAATGCGCTTTAAATTCATAACTAGAGGAAAAGCCTGTTTTGAACTGTTTTCATCCTGGTGAGTCTGTTTGTCATATGATAATGATTTATTTAAATAAGCAACGCAGCATGAATAAACACCAAATATGGGAACAAAATGAATAAAAGATCTGCTTAATTTCTAAAAATAGTTTTTGTCAAAAGTAAAAAAAAAAAAAAATTGTCTTTATAAGCACTAAAAGTTATACCCTGCCTGTTGCAGCCAAGAAAACTAAGTGTCTCATGAGCAAGATGTGGTACATTTTAATGAACATCTTTTCAATATTCATCTGTCTGGGTAAAGTTCCACCTGGAAAGCACTTTTGCACTGTGGAGTGCTCCTGTTCGTCTGTGTGGGGGAATCAGTGTCAGCTATGCAAATGAAATCTATTGCGTCAGTCAGAAGAAAAGAAATGGAGGGATTGTCAAGGCCTCTGCCCACCAAACCATCTGTTCCAAACGTTTGGTGCAGGGTGGCAACATATTAAATCTGAGACTTTTTCTTCCCCCTCACGATCTGTTAACCCGTTTTAAAAGCCCACTAGCTCCTCCACTCTGACTCTTCACAACTTTATTTTTTTTTCCCCAGCCTTTTAATTCAGCTTAATGAAACATTACAACATACATTCATCTCCTGGTCTGATGCAATGGCTTCTCCATCCTCTAATCTCAGATCATACATACTGTATATACATACTGAATATAAATAAATCAATTGAGTTCTTTTAATTATTCTAAAACCCTGAAAACAATTCTATTTATGTATGCAACATTTGCCAAAGTATGTAATGAATGCCTAAACAACAAGAAAAACATATGTGAATTGACAAAAAATAGATGTGAGTTTTGGCCACATATTCTTATTGGGACTATTAACAGGGCTTTCAAACAATATAGTGGGTTGTTGAGCTGAGACAAGCATAACTCTTTTACACTAATTGAATTGCGTTTGTTTTATTTTTTATCTCCTTGTTATTTTTCTGTAAGGAAGAAAAAAATAAACCACAGACAAAAAAGAGAGAAAAATTCGGAAAAGTTAAGCACCAGTTATGTTCAATATGTTTTTATGCTTATTTCTAACAAGTAAAATCCATCTGCATGGTCAATCGACTTTGTGAGCTTTGTAATCTGATTGACCTTTAGTCATATTACCAATAAACTGTGACCATTCTTGAAATACGGCAAATAACACTTTTTACACTTCTATAGATTGGGTCCTATTTGACTTTCTAATCCTGTGATCAAGCTATTAACCTACAAGTCATAAAAATCTCATATGAATACATCTTTGGCAGCATACTGAATCTGTTATAATAAAATGATATTGAATTAAAAAAAAGGGGAAAAGCACATAGCGTATAAGCATGTAAAAAAGACAATCTGGACAAAAAGAAAATAAAATCTGTATGGGAGCAGATTTTGAAAAAGATCACATGCAATAATTTTCTATTTTACTCACCACCTTGAATTAACACCATGCATCCTTTTGTTACCACACAATACGCACTTTTATATGATTCTACGGTGCCAAACCTTCTGAAACACAGACGTGTCAGGAACTGTTTGAGCTGGTATAAATTTTCTTGTAATTTAGGACATTTATGACTAAATCACACTTGTTCTTTGGCCTGAAATGTGTTCCAACATCAATAATTAAGGCAGCTGGAGAGTGCTGTCCTCCGCCAAAGCCAGTGCACTCTCGTAATCTTTTTTTACAAAGTGATCTGGATCCTCACCAAAATGTAAGGTTGTTTTTTTTTCTCTTGCTGACAGATAAACAAATAGACAGAAAAGCCCCACTGAAAATATACCTCTACCTTGCTGAAGAGGCATCGACAGGCGCAGCCTCATGGATGGACATCACAATGAAATATGTATCGAACAACCTTAAATATTCAGCTATGATTCAGGGTTGATCAAATGTAAACTCATAGGTCAACAATCAAGGGCAAGCTTATTAATATAGCAGTTTCACAAAAGTTGTCCAAGGAACTGTGCTAATAATATAAACAATAACGTCCAATGAAAATACAATTTAAATATAACTATTGTGAATCTGAACCTTTTTTAAGGTACTAAGAAGTGGATACTCAACAGGGAAACCTGTGTGTCTGAGTTGCTCTAATGTGAACCGACAGACTGTTCGACATTTAAGGCCTCTAGTTTCTAAGCCTGAAATAAGGAGGCCTGTAGCAGAAGAAGGGTTGATCACCTCTGTGCTGTAACTGGAGTGTGTTGGTGTAGCGGCTCAGACTCGTGTAACCAAACCATACTATTTATAGATTTTAGTTAAGCAACACAAGTTTAAACTAGATCCTGAAACCAACAGGTTGCCATGACGGTGAAGAGAAGGGACTGCATCAGATTAAGTCTGATCCTCCCAGTCAACATGGAAGCAGTAGCATTCTGAGGACAATGTACACAATGAAGAGACGAATGTAACATTTTAACTTAGACATGATCAGTGTTTGGATGATTTTTTTTTTTTTTTTAAATTCATGAATCCATTTACTATTCCTGCCTAATCCCTTTCTGGGTCATGCAGGGCCTGGAACCTGTCCCAGCTGACCTCTTTAGAGATGACAGGATAGAACCCCGACAGTTTGCCATGTTATCACGGGGTCAACACAGAGGACAATAAGGCAACTTACCATGCGAACTCTGTCCAACGGTCAGTGTAGAATAGCCTGTTAACAGCTCTTAGGTCCCTGTGTGTCCAATGGAAAGGTTGTGTGAATTTTTGTCACAAAGTCGAGCTTGTTGAACTTCACCAAGACTGCTTTTTGTCACTAATCATGTTTAAGAAACCTGTAGTGTTCATGGACAGGATGTCAAAGTGCATTTGGGAGAGGAGGGAATAAAATGCTTCACCTCCAGAGGTTACTGTCATATTCCACTTTAAACAAGTGTTTTCGATCAGTCACTGGTGTTGAACTGAGCTTCTCAAACCTGGAACACATTACCTGTTGAAATACAGGAATCACCTACATTCTTTTTACAAACAAAAACAACAGAAATATGATGGCCATTAGCTGACAGCATTTTTCTCAGGGTAAATTGCACTGTAATAAGGTATTTATTTCTGACTATTCATGTATTATTTTTACTCCTCTGCTGCTTTGTGGTGTGACGTATTGTGTCTGACTCTGCCATAAAGAGATGAGCTTTGTTCAGTTCCATGTATAACATATGATAATGGATAAAATAACAGATTTATTTTCATCACCACTGTTGTCATTATTATTATTTTTAATCATTTTTTTCCATTTTAGTTTCATATTAAAGACATTTTATTTTAATTTTTGTTTTTATCTATTTTTCTATGGCTATTCTGTTAAAAAAGTTATATTATTTCAAAAGATTGCATCAATTTCTCTCCAAATTACATGTTTAAAATATGAATTATATCAGCACTGTTATATAAATTAAGTGAACTAAGCCATTTTTGTAATGCTAAAGGCAAATCATTACAGCTGCCGTTAATACTTTCCTGTTTACCAGTGCAGAGCTTATGATTAAATAAATTTGACAGATACCAACAGCATTTTCATCAGTATGCTGTGGACTTAAGCATTTTATTTTATTTTTTTTATTCATTTCTTTTAGCATCATTATAACAAAATGAAATATTTGTTGGTAGCTAAAGAGAAAACACCAGTGTTCCACCTCCACCTGTGCTTGTTTTTTTTTTTTTTTTTTTTTAACTTGTGTAAAATTATCATTGTCAAATGCAATTCAAGAAATTGTGATCAAAGACATGGTGGAACAAAATATATATTGTCTTTTTTCGAAACAGAAATCTCGATAATTACAAAATGATGAATTACATGTATTGGAAATATTTAAGATTTTTATGTTTAAGTTAAATTTTATACCTAGTGACTAGTCCAGGGTGTACTCATGCCTCTCGCATCCCAATTGCTGAGATGGGATCCAGCTTCCCTGTAACCCTAAACTGAACTAAGCAGTATAGAAAATGAATGAATGAATGAATGAATGAATTGAACTGTTATTTAACCAACAAGAGATAAAAGAAAAAAAAATCTTCTTTACAACTGAGGTTTCACAACCTATTTGAGCCACGGTTTGAAATGTTAAATACCAAAAATGTAATATTAACTCACTTTTTGACTCACCGCAGGTCAAATAAGGGAACACAAACACACATGCATGCAACAATATTACACTTCAGATATTGGAGGTATTGATTTTGCAGGTTGAGAGAAGGTCCATTACCGTTTTCCTCCAAAATCTTTCTCACAACGGCTCCAGATGGTTGACTTTTCGGGGCACATTTCTCTCTTTTGAAATTGATGATTCACCTGAGTTTTGTTCACCGAGGAAGGAGTTGCCTCTTCATTTTTACATTCAATATGCATTCAGCTCCAGAAAAACAACATGCCTCAATTTAAAATGAGTAAGATGTTGCACAGTTTCACTAGTGTCCCGGATAATGCAGCCATGACCAGAAACCACCTAGTTATAAATATCAAACATAGATCTTGATGTCTGTGAAACTTTATGTACATACTGGTTCCATATTGATGCCTTTTCTGAAAGGTAACACATGGAAGCACTGGTAGTTAAAATAACTGAACTAGTACAGGTTGCCTCAGCAAAATTTTGCTTCTTTTTTAAAATACTTCCAGACCTGTTTTATACAGTCAACCATTACGTTAATTAAGCTGTTTTTTGTTTTTTTTCTTTTTTTAAAGAGCCTTGCTGTCGGCTTCATGTAAGTCAGCAACTTGTGCCTCAGCTGGATTGAAAGGACAGACCTCATCTGCAGGTTGTTTCCATAAGCTCTTTCCTCTCCATGTGCGCTTACAGATACCATAAATATAATAAAATAACATGACAGGCGGCCCTGCAAGTGATCCTATAATTTGTAGCCTTATTACATCTAGTTTGTGTCTTTGCCACCAGCTGGTTTACAGTGACAGTTATCATCATGCTGGAAGGAATTTAAACAAAAGAAGTAAAATTCTCTTCGGCTAGCCCTGTACAAGGGTGGGATTGTTTACAAGTATCTGTGTGTATTATGGGTTGATATGCACTAAAACTCTACATTTTCTTTTGCTTTTACTTTTTATTTCATGTTTTCTTGCTCTGGACTACAATTTCTATACTTTTACTATAATTAGAGGGGTCAATATATGTAAGAGAGGTTCTTGATTGGAAGTCAAATAAAATTAGCCAGACACTTCATTAGGTACAACTGTTTCATTCCTTGTTAGCACAAAAATAAATAAAATAAAATAAATTTTCAAAATGAGAAGAAAGTGGATTTAGGTGACTTTGAGCCAATTTCAATAGAGGGACTGGTAAAAATATATTTAAGAAAAAACAACTTGCTAATCTACTGTGATTTTCTTTCCCAACTATCTCTAGGGTTTATAGAGATTAGTCTGGAAAACAGAAAATATCCAGGACGCAGTCGACCAACATGCCTTGTCAATGTCAGAGATCAGTGGAAAATGGGCAGATGGTTCCAAGATAGCAAAAATGGCAAAAGAAGTTCAAATAACCACAGTTTTGTGACCAAAGTATTCAGAAAACCATCTTTGAAAGAACACATTGCATCAAACCTAAAAGCAGATGGACTACAGCAACACAAGGTCACACCAGGTGTCAGTACTGTTAACTGAGGACAGGACACTGAGGCTACAACTATCACAGGCCCCCTTAAATTTTGACAGTATAGCACTGGAAACCAGTAGCTTAATCTGATGAGTATCAGTTCTGGCTGCAACATAAGATGGTAAGTTCAGACATAACATGAAAAGCATGAATCCAGTGAGGATTCTCAGTTCATACAATGTGTATTTATCAGATGTGAACAGTATTCTACTCTGTATACATGACATGCAGAGATGGGACTGTTGCTGTCATTGCAATGTCATCTCTCTCGGACTCAGGATAATTAAGAACCAGGCTGGTATGATACAGATAGAAGAATAATACATTTATAGGTGATAACATGATTACTAACAAGTGTTTGTGTGTCTGATGAGACATTCACTTCTTGTGCAATAAAAGATGTGACAGGGACAAGATTATTTGAGCTTGTACAGCAGAATGTGCCGACCTGCCTTCTGTATATCTTTCTTGAATGATCAGTTTTATACAAAAAAACAAAAACAAAAAAAAAAATAGTAATCACAAATAATTGTCTGATATCAATGGCTCAGGCTGCTGGTGGGGTAATAGTGTGGGAGGGGGATTTTATCTTAGCGTTCTTTGGGTCTTAAACATGAATGCTGACCATTTCCATCACTTTATGACCACAGTGTTGCCATTTCCTGCCCTGATGGCTATTTTCAGCAGGATAATGAACTGAGACAGAAGGCTCAAAATAATCTCAAACTAGTTTCTTGAACATGAAAATGATGTCATTGCTGTTCAACAGTCTTGGCAGTCACTAGATCTCAATCTGCTCAGATTATGTCAATGTGGTACATGAGGCTTGATTCATGAATGTGGCCCCCACAAATCTGTAGCAGCTAGGTAATGCTATCATATTAAAATGACCAAAAAAAAGAAGAAAATTAAAAACCCTACCGAGCCTTAGAATGACTTATAAAATGATGAAACGGACACTGCGGCACACAACTGATATAAATGATAACACTTTTTCTTTTTTTAAAATAAAGAATTTTTGGCTGCACCTTGGCGCCGGGTTAGCAATGTGACCTCACAGCAAGAAGGTCGCTGGTTTGAGCCTCGGCTGGGGGAGGAGACACAAAAAGTGTCCTCTCCATGGAAAGTTTGCATGTTTGTATGCGTGGTTCTCTCCAGGTACTCTGGCTTCTTCCTACTGTCCAAAAAGATGAATGTCAGGTTAGTTGGTCACTATAAACTGTCCCTAGGAGTGAGCGTGAATGGTTGTTTGTTTTTTCTGTGTTGGTCCTGTGATGGACTGGCGACCTGTCCAAGGTGTACCTTGCCTATCACCCAGTGATTGCTTGGATAAGCAACAGCTTCCCATGACCCCTAAATGGACTAAGCGGTTTGGAAAATGAATCATTGGGAACATGTCAACAACAATATGTAAATTACATATATGTAATGTTTTCATATTAATTTTCACAATGAAGCTACGAGGAAATGTAAAATGACCAACAGCAAAGTCAAAATGTACATAAAATGTAATCTTTGAAATTTAACCTCGCAATTTCTTCAAAATGATGCAAAACATCTGCAAGTTTCTACCAAGATGCAGAAAGAAGCTGATAATATATACAGCATGGATTGTTTCGTGTCTTTTTTACATTAGCAGGACAAATAGTGATGGAAATGACACTTTTGTGTCCAGAAGCCTGTTGTTTCTTGTAATCTCTGAAACTGAAATCCACACAAGTGTTACTGCAGTGCAGTCCTGTCCTGCTTTTTAAATGTCTGACTGTAACCCAAAACCTTCAGTTAAAAACAACACATTACGTGACTGTCCATGTTGACCATATATGACTAGAAACTTTCAAACAGACCACATATGTATAGTGTGTATGTATGTGTGTGTGTATGTGAACACCTCAGTGCAGTGATAACCTCATATTCTTTTTGTTCAGACAGATCTTAATCCTGCTAGACATGCCACTCCTAGTGCCCTTCCTCTGTCTTTCACCCTGTTATCTCTGCAACATTCCTCCCCTTCCTTTCCTCCCCTGCTGCCACCCTCCTACCCAGACTGTCCACCATGAGATGGCAATTAGAACTTTGTTGACACGTTGACTCCGCAGGGGCCTACGCCTGATTTTCTTGTCCTGCAGCATCTGTCTATCTGTCTGTCTCTCTCCCTTGTCTCCCTGTGACTGCATGTTTCTGTCTTGCTGCATTTTCATCCACACTTCTGACTTTCCCTTTTGGTCTTCCTCACATAGCACTGCAGCACCCATGGATGTCTTTCTCATTTTGCCCCCTCCTATAGCTCTCTCTGCACATTTACTTCACTTTGTGCTTCCTCCTCCCTCTCTCTTTCTGTTTTCTTTTTTTCTCTTTACTTTTCCCAGCCTGCTGCAGACTTTCCCTACAGACCCTGTTTAGACTAAGAATGAACCCATGGTTCTCTCACCCATCAATGCAAAAATACGGCGTCGATGGATATAATTTATTATTTTATTAGTTTTTTTGTTGTGTTTTTCTGAAAGAAAAGAATCAGATTTCCATCTCTTATTGTTTTAGGTGCACTGAGGGCTTTTCATTAAGTTACTGAGCTAAATGGTGGCAGCCCCTGAAGCACATAGCTGTTACGCTGCTGGTTTTATTATGTGGAAACAGCTTTATTTCTGCTTTTTAGCGCAATGGGAGGTTATATAGGGACAGCCCATATATCTAAGAATGTGTCAGCTTTTTTCATGTAAGTGTGTGTTTGTGTGTAGGTGTACTTGCTGTGGAAAAGGGCCAAGATAGTTGGCAAGTCTGTGTTGAGTGTCAGCTTTTATTGGAAATCATGCAGTGTGGAGAAAGCACTGCTTTTAGTAGTTCTTATGAAGTGTGGATATAAAACACTATCTTGAGCAGCTGGTGTGTGGTACTCTGATATCTGTGTGGTTTATGAAAATACAGCTGTGTGAGAGTAGAACAGCTATTAATAGCATGTGTATTGTAAAACAGAAAAGGACTATATAAATTCTTGTTCCATCTGTTTGAAATTTTAATATGGGATTTTTTAAGGAAAGAATGACGCCTTTGGGATTTAATCTTTAAAATTTAATCCTTTTTTGTAAGCATCAACTAGCATTACTCTTATGCACCATAGTAGCCTATAAAGGGTTAAACAGTAACAAACAAACACACACACAAGCAAACAAGTAAAGAAAAAGTCCTAACTGGCTTTTTCATTTCTGTGGTATCGCTTTTAAATATCAATTATTGAGTTAAATATACTGATGAATATAGATTTAATAAAAAACAAAGAAAAACAACTGATCTAATGAAATAAGAAGAAACAAAATGTGGTTTCTCTGCACATAGGTATTCTCGTTGAATGACAAGAAAGTGAATATTGACTCTTAAGACACAGAATAATAAAATCTAATTTGGTAATTGTACAAATATTCATCGAAACGACTGAATCCTCATTCAGTAGAATAATATTCTCTTACAAATTCATGAACTTGTATATTTAATAGAGGCACAGCGCAAAACATTGTGGTAATGAGGATGACACTGTTAACCTGCGAGCTGCCTTCATACAGGCGTGAAATTGTGCATTATCTTCCTGGAAGTGTAGCTCATCAAAAGATGGGTACACTGTGGGTACAAAGGGATAAACATGGACAGTCAGTGGTTCCCAGTCTATTTTTCTTGAGGACCCCCCCCATCATTCACATACCAAAAAGCCATGAACCTCCTGTCACACCCTGTGCTGAAACCATGCTTGGTTCGAAGCACTGAAACTGAGATTCCCACTGTAAATAATGTATTCTGGCTGGGCCCTGTCCTTTGATTAAGTTAAAGTTAATTGATAACATATAGCCATTATTCAACATAAAGCTCAAGTTGGCAACTACTGAACTACTTTATTCAGGTAAGCTGTGGCACTACAGTGATGCACAATTAATAGTAAAGGGTCGAAGTGTGCCAAGAAAATATCCGCCATTAATAGGATAAACCAGCTGGCTTTATGGATGGCTTTGAGGATAAACTAAACATTGATGGAACAAACCATGGATGTTGCTTCTGTGAGGAATGAAGCTGATTTAATACTAACGCGCTGGTGAGCGAGTTCAACATCGGCACTTTTCTTCATCTAAAATAAAAAAAAAACAAAAAAAAAAAAACTTTTCCACAGTTTTGTACAAACATTGCTGACACGTTTGTGTCTGTGCAGCTCAGGGTGGCTCCGTCTTCCTTTCCCCTCCATCAACTGTTGTTGTGTATCATGATAGCTACCAGTGTAAGTTTTCTGTCGAAAGTGCCGTCTCTCTTGTTGAATTTGTTTATCATTTAACTGACAAGAAGGAAACTATGGCTTCATGGTTAGCACCAGTACAAGCCACTCTTTTTGCATGTGAAAGCAAAAGTAAGCTATATTTAACAGTCCAACACAGTGTGTGTGTGTGTGTGTGTGTGCATGTGTGCTTTTTTTTCTTTTTGTGATCAAATTTTTTTGTCCATTTTCTTCGTTGATATAACCTGCTTTATTTCAGTCATCCCATGTTTGGGTTATAAATAATATCACCATGGTGATCGGTGGTAAGATGATGCTTTATGAATTCTGTATTAAAATCTAGAAACTGAGATTTAAAAAAAAAAAAAAGAAATATCTTGACACATCTGAGGGGTGCACTGAGATTTAGAAGTACATTGCATGCTGCATTTATTGACCTCTAGACATCTGACTTTCACCCAATCTAAAGGCGGACTGACTTTTAGAAATTGATGCAGAATTATTGTTAACACCTGCCTCAATAAGAAAATCTGTCACTTCAGTAATGCTTTTCTAACACAGTTTTATTGTTTTATACCATTAGGTCTTTATCTCCAATTTATGTTCCTTTACAATAAGCTGGATCTTACCATAAATACACAGTATTACAGGTGCAGCCTGTAGAACTGTGAAACCCCTTCACAACCTAGAAACTCTTGTATTGCCACTGCAAGGTCAGTGAGTATGCAGAGGGACATCACAGGCTTTCAGATATGATACGGTATGCACTCCGTTTGCTACAGGGTCAGGGCGCAGAGCAAGGGAAAAGGGTTTGCATGAGCAAACTGCAAAGCAACCAGAAAGAAACACAGGAAGTTGTAACTTTTTCTGTCACACTGTCAGAGGAAAACCATGACATTGATTTTACTGGGGAGGAGGATGAGACAAGTAGCAACTATGAGAGAGTGGGTTCACAATATCCTCAAGCAAAACAATTTTTGGAACATATACTGTACACACTGCACATGTGCAGTGACTGCTTCCAGGTCTACTTCAGGCTGAGTAAGGAAGGATTTGACAGCTTGATGGGGACAGTGACACAGACACTGAACTTTAGGCATTCGTCACTCTATACAATGTCTGGCAGTCTGTCTGATGTGGGGGATTTGATGAGATCTGCAAGATTCCATCTAAAGTCATCATAGAGTGCTGCGACCAAGTTGAATTTGTTTCAACTTGAATCCTGAACACACTGACTGTAAGTCTGATATCGCATCACAACTAGCTCTTTTCGCTTCTCAATACAAGCAACAAGAGAACTGGCTTCAAAGCGGTCAACAGTGAATATCATATGCTTTGTAAAAGTTCTTAAAAAGGCTGTTTACATCCTGCTAAATGATGATGATATAGATGCTCAGCATCTCCTCATGGCATTGACAGAATACGCATTTGCACCATTGGCCAGAAACACAAAAAGCTGCTACGCTGGCCTTAACATGTATGTGTACATTAAGGTTGGCGTAGCTGATACTGCTGAAGTGTGCTCTCGCACTAAAGCGTCGGGTTACGGCGACTTTTCACAATTTGTCTTCTTAATCTAACGGTGGCAGTACAGCTGGCAGCGGCCGGTGAACTCCACAGGGGCATAATTCTTCTGATGGTGTACTTCATTTCCGGCAGGCAACTCCTGTTTCAGAACAACAATAATTCCCACAGTGGTGCGGAGTCCTCGTGGGCACGTGGAAAGCAAACAAGGAAATAATTCTTCCGTTAAAAATTTTTAACAGATATTTGCTTTTAAAATTGGTTGTTAACACACAAATTCAGCCAGAATTACTAGAAATTAAGGAACAATCACAAACTCACCACTACTTCCAGATATGTGTGTGCTTCACAAACTATGTACATCAACCAAAAAGTCCTTCTATAAATTCTTTCCAGTTAGAATTTATCAGCAAAAACTACAACTGAGAGCTCACTAAAGCATAAGATCAGCATTGTGCCTCTTCACCAGGACGTCATAAAGACTCTGCTCCAGCGGCAGGCCTAGTTTGCAGGTGTGAACTAATGTGAATTAGCAGAAGACATAAATCCTTTGGGTAATTTATTTTTGTGGACGCACTTACGGCAGTGTGCTGGTAATGCTCAAGCCTTCATGCACTTAATTCTAATGATGGCTATCACATTAATCTTCATCAAAAGCAATCTGATCTGAAATTAAACGTTACATGCTATTACATCACAGTGTCAGAATTGTGGATGGAGGAGAAACAGACAGATGGAAGGAGAAATGTGAACATGTCGACTCTGAAGATGTGTCTAGATGTCAGTTAAATGTATAAATCAAATGTTTCTTTAAATAATACAACCTATTTGTCAGCATCTATGTGTCCAAGGCCAGTACACTGGTGGAGACATGAAGCCAGAGGGACACGACGAAGCTGTTTGATGTCATCACCATGTGTCCTTTATAGTTACCCTTGGCTCTAATCTATGTTGAGATGCTGTCTGACTCCCTCATTAGTTCCTGGTAACTCTCTTTACTGTAATGTAAACCCCTGAAGGCAAAGTTGACTGGTGCAGTGAAGATCAGTGTGAGCAGACATGTGCTGAAATGATCTTGTCATTAATTTTGCAGCTGCATGAATAAGAACATGAAAACGATGCTGATATTTTCTTGTCTTTGCGCTGGATCCGGTTGTTTATGTAAGTCTGTACTTGCTGAGACGAGTGGTGTCAGCACATGTGGTTTCTCTTGCAGGATTTCTGCTAAATTAAACGTCTCATATATTCACCACTAATTAAAAATTTATAGTGAGGGAAAATATGATATAAAGATTGTGGATGATTATGTGCAAACTTGTTAGTTTTGTGATGTCAGTGCAGCGTGCTGAGCCTCATTTTATGAACTAATATGTTCTAATTAAGTAGTCAAGCTCAACCAACATAATGTAACATTTTATGAGGTCATAACCCACTTTGATAAACCTATGGGCTCTTCTGTAGTGGAAAACAGTGCAATCATGTTCATGTCAGGTGGGATTTCACCCTCAACTTGCACAGTATAAGCTTTGCCATCAACAGAATGGTGGTGGACCCTGAGGTCACTTGTGTAAATGTGTTGTAAGCAGAAAGACACACTAACGCACCAAATCTATATGTTTATGTTTCTCTTCAGTTTGAGGCATGTTTTCTGCTTTTAATGGCATAATAAACATTAACCATTTAAAGATATAGAAAGTGGCAATCAACCATTAGTAAAGGTACAGCTCTTCATTTTATGAAATGGCAAAAACACAACGAGCCAGCTGGCGGGAGCTTATCTATATGATAGTACAGATGTACTAACCATGGAATCAACAGAGGGATCATTTTACTGCAAAGCACATTTCTTTCAGCTTTTCTTTTATTGGATACTGCTTTGCATTTCATGTGCCAAACTAAAGAAGAAGCCCATAATTGAGTGTCACAACAATGACAACAACAAAAGCGGAGAGAAAAAAAGAAAAAAAAAGGCTTCACTATGTTAAAATTGAAATAAGATAATCTGAAAAACCAGTTTTCTAGGCCAGAAAACAGTATTGTCTAGTATGTATATACTAACAACATATGGAAATGATCTGCTTTGTGTAACCATTAAGTATTTATTCTTACCAAATTGTGTTTCTTGAAACACATAAGTTTGGACATACTTGTACATTAAATCTATTGGGTAAGTGTGTCCAAACTTTTGACTTCAGGGACTTTTGCACCCCTCAGATGTGTCAAGATCAGGTTTTATTTTTGCTTGCTTCCCCACTAAACCATCTACTTTTCCTACAGCTGTTGTGTCTTATGTATGGTTGCAGTTTCACAGGTTTTGCAGCTTTGGTACCAGTATCATTAGACAGAGATAATAATGCATGGTGAAAAACACACTTAAAGTTGAGCAGTGAGAAGACTGCCTCTGTGTTACACTGGACAGCATGTGTCTCAACTCTATAATGTGTTCCTTGTGGATAAACACATGCTCTTTAGTGAGAAATAAATCTTCAAGAGAAAATATTACAGAAAACATCCAGATACCACTGTGATAGAGTTGTTTGTCTCTTAATTATTTGTGTTTTGTCCCTCATTTTTGACTAAAGATCAAGTCTGTGTTTTTGTTGACATTTTTGCCAACTATGGTTTCACATTTTTTTGGACTCTGTCTGGCTGCAGATGGGCTTTGAAGTTCTGCTTTGCTTCATTTCGTTGTCTTGATGTGGGATATGAGCAAAAATGGTAGATCTGTAATGTTCTGTGTGGAGCCATTTCCCTCAGTGCTGAAT
This sequence comes from Telmatherina bonti, assembly GCF_933228915.1. Lineage (NCBI taxonomy): Eukaryota > Metazoa > Chordata > Actinopteri > Atheriniformes > Telmatherinidae > Telmatherina > Telmatherina bonti. The sequence continues at coordinate 24,564,539 of NC_136615.1, forward strand.
TTGTGCTGGACTCTCCTCCGCATTGCAAAGCTGTCAGTCCATCAAGTTGTGCTGTGCATTTAAAAGGGAAGAAGAAAGTAGTCAAATTGATTGGTTGTGATTGATGCCGGCTGCTATCACACCAATTGATATTTTAATCCCCCTGATCCAACCACTTTTATAGCAGTACGGCAGGTTCTCTGGGCATGGAAATCTGTTGGTCACACAAAAGATGATCCTCTCCTGCACTTTATGCGATACAAGCCAGGAGAGCTCTGTATGCAAAATATGTCATATACAAGGATATAACCACAGCATGAGGGAAGTGTCAGTGTCAAAGGAGCCATGATTTAAAGATACTAAATTGAGGAAAGATTACATCAATCCAGAAACTTAGTGACCTCAAGCAGTACTGAACACTTAGATGATATCATTACACACTGAGTGTACACACTGTACTGGCGGTGGATTCATATAAAGCCCACCCTCCCAACAAAAAAGGAGATATAGAAGTAATTTCTAGTCGAAATGCAGCAAAGGAGAAAGGTGTAGAAGCTATGCTCCACTTGTTTAAAGATCAGGGCAGCAGACAATATTAAAGTCAGTGTTAAAGTTAGATATGAGTGGCTCAGAACATTTGGCTCCATACAATTAAAAGCTTTGGGAAAATAAATCTATCTACCATATTGCTCCCTTTCTGACTATTTTTCCAAAATGTATTAAACTCAGGCAAGAAACAAAGTTTGAGGTTCTCACTTTTTATACAGCAGGGAACATGCCGACCTAAATTCCTCATGGGTAACTTGACTCCAATGCAAACAAGCATATACTCTGCCAGATAATTCAGTCTACCCAAGGTTAATCCTTAGATTAACCCCAAGCCCAAGATCACTAGGAGTTACAAAATTCTAGTTTTCTACACATGTAAAAATAGAAGAGAAACTTATTTATTTCCTTTGTTCTGTGCCAAGTAGCACTGAAAGAATCACAACAAGATGCTAAAAAATTTTAACAGCATGTATGTATTGAAATCCAAACCAAAGAAAAACAACACTTTCAACCTGACCTTATACATTTATACTGACTCGAAGCTTATATTTTCTAACTTCACCCAGAGGGTGTGAGCCAAGTAGAAAAGTATGTAATAATTGAAGTAGAAGAGTGAAAAGCTTGTATTTGAACTAGTGGCGTCTAATCCGAAGGTCAGGGGCTTATGCACCAACCCAACCTGCATTCTAAAAAGTCGTCTTTATATTGCTAACATGTTAATGTGCACATTGAGACCTGCATTCCAGTACACAACTGCTGATATAAAGCATCAGTGCTAGACAATATTTATATTTAAACAACGTACATTTTCTGTAGCCCTGTGACGGACTGGCAACCTGTCCAGGGTGTACCCTGCCTCTCTCCCAGTGATTCCTGGGTTAGGCTCCAGCCTCCTGCGATCCTTAATTGGACTAAGTGGTTCAGAAAAATGACTGACTGACATTTTCTGTAGAACAATGTACATATTTTACCATTTACATTGAGATTGTTTTTTTGTAAACAGGTTGTTGGCATCTAGGAACTTATTCATTCATGATCCAAACCGCTTAATCCAATTCAGGGTTGCGGGAGCCTGAATAAGCTGGAGCCTATCTCAGCAGTCTTTGGGCAAAAGGCAGAGTACACCTTGGACAGCTTGCCAGTCCAGGGCCACGCAGAGAATAACAACCACTCACTCCTATAGGCTATTTAGAGTAACCAATTAACCTAACATACATGCCTTTAGATGGTGGGAGGAAGCTGGAGTACCCATGCACACACAGGGAGAACATGCAAACTCTACACAGAAAGGCCACTGACCAAACCTTGCCCCAGCCAAGGATGGAACCAGTGACCTTCTTGCTGTGAGACCACAGTGTTAACCACTATGCCACCGTGCAGCCTGAACTTGTATTATTGTCTGTCAAAAATAACTTCTTCTTTTTCAATAAGAGACATCCCTGAAAGAAATAAATATACTCTGAGAAAAACCTGAAGGTGTCAGATGGCTTTGTTTTCAGTCAGAGTAATCAACCTGATTGGTTGTTATTAATTTCTATTGTGTGCATGAGATAGGAGGAAGCAGTGATGACCGACATCTAACAGCTAACTTTAACATGCCACACACGAGCTTTTCCTTCTTTTTCATTTTCATAATGACGTTGCTATGTTGAGGAAAAAACTACCAAATACCAACTAAAAATGGTGTTTCAAGCGTAAATGCTAGTGTTTGAGATTAGAGAAAAGTACAAAGTGAAAGTCGGAACTGGTCTTTGGAGTTTGTTTATATGGAAGTTTGTTTCTTCAGATGTGGGTTATGCAAGGAAACTCATCAGGCAGTCTTTCCTTGATACTGGTTGCTGCACATCAGCTTGGTGTAGAAGAGTCCTGAGAGGAAGCAGGGAAACCATGCAGATGATATTTTACCCATGAAGTTCGTGTACAAAAAGGACTAGACGGTGAGGTTGTGGCAGAGGAGCAAAATGAAGCAAAATCTAGGAAAAGGAGGAAATGGAAACAGAAGTAAAAAGATCAATTAAAGGTGAATATAAAGGAGTTACTGTGACAGTTTAGAAACAGAATTGGATTATGTATTGATTGAAAATAAAGTTTTGATCTGTGGTTTCTATGGATACAACATTATGCACTTCGAAAATGGAATTTCTTGAACATTTTATCCATTACTTTTGTTTAACAAATAAGCTCCTGTCTCCACTTGAAGTAATCCTGAGCACAACAATCACATATTGGTTCTTGTTGCTGCAATTATTACAATTACAGCAATTTTCCTCCCCCTGTAATTACTGAGGCCTTTGTCAAAACGGAGGCATGCAGACTATCATCACACTGGCAGCGGCCTTGTTAACATCAGGCTTTGCCTCGTCATTGCCTGATTAGATCACTGCAACTATCCAGAGTGACTGAAAACAAAGAAGTGCAAAGCCAAAATACAATGAAAGTCAAATACTAATGGTCCCAGGCTAAAATCTATAAATATGACTGTCCCACCCGAGGCTCAAGCCCAAGTCTTCTTAATGAAAGTCAGGGCCTGAATTTACGTCCTCTCTGTCCTCTCCAGCATCCTAATGCAGACAGTTTTTGCTATTTCCAGAAACAGTCATGCAGTAAATGTCAGGTTTCATGCTTAGGCGATGCAAAATGTGACAGTGACTCTTAATTTTTTTTCTTTTTTTGTCTATAGTGAAGCTGCTGGTCTGCTGCACAGGATTTTGCAAGGACACTAAGTTGTATCATATATCATACAAAAGCAGTGTTCACAAGAAAAGGCCACAATAAAAAAACAAAACAAAAAAAAAAAGTTACAAAACATGTAAAAACAACCCTTTAGCTATGCACACAGATGTGCTCCTAATGAGTGTACAAGACAGAAGACATGATAAATGTTAGTTTGTTAAACTAATACCAGTGTAGATGCATGCTGATATCTGCCTACCAGACAATCAACAGATGGAGTTTTAAAATTGTGATAAACCACCTACATGAAACATTTTTTTTTATTATTGTTTCTTGTTTAGATACCTATTCTTCATAGCAACAGCAGTGCATTCAGTATTGCAATGATGCATTACCTCAGAATCACTATCACTGCACTAATTCCTGCTGAAAACAATCCCATTTACATGGTCACAGTTAAACATCCTTAGAGTGTGTGTTGTTTATAAAATTCAGTCTGTATAACATTAAAACTCAAAACAGTTTTGAATGTGTATTTTCATTTCATTCATTCATTTTCCAAACCGATTAGTCTAATTCAGGGTCGCGGGGAAGCTGGAGCCTATCCCAGCAGTCTTTGGGCAAAAGGCAGGTTACACCCTGGACAGCTCACCAGTCCATCGCTGGGCATATTTTCATTTCCTTTGGTGAATATTTAGATCTGACATTAGATTAAAAAAAATGATGTACACATCATTTGGCTTGAAATGATGTGTATGTTGACTCCTGTGTGTGTAAAGTGCCCTGTAACAACACTGTTGTGAAGTGGCACTATACAAATAAAGCTGAATTGAATTTAATTGAAATGTACTGTGATCAATTGGGAATGAAAACAATGGGACTATGAACATTCCAGTCCACAGGATCACTTAGAATGTTCTCTTAAATAAATTTCAAGAATTAAGTTTATTCACATGTTATGGAGCGGTATGATCTGCAAATTGATCATGGTTACGGCTATCAAAACACTACAGATTATATTCATATTTTAGTAAAGTAAAGAGAACATTATTCACATTACAATCCGGATTTTCAGAGATATGCTGACAGTGTTTGCAAAACCTTTGCCTTAATGGCCCCCAATGGACATGTTTAGATGACGTAACAAATGCTGAAAAAGAATTAAGCAACAAAATAATCATTTTATATGTAAACCAATCTGAAAATATTATGTGTTATGTGATGTGACCAGATGCTGTTGTGCATTTTTCAACCCTTTGTTATGTAACATTAAATTCCTAACTCATTTTATTTCTGTTTTAATCATCCCCATTTGTGTTATGAGATAGTGAGGCTTAAGCTACATAACTTATATCAAAGTGCATTTAAGAATCTTGCAGTTTGATTAATAAGGACAATAAAATGAGGAACAACCTATATTTAACTGATACCTTAAAGTTATGATTTCAATAATGCCTTTAAGAAATGCATTTAGGGAAAGTATGAAGCTACAGTCACCTCTGTTGCAACCATATTCAAGACAAACAATGAATCTGAGGTGTTCAATTGCAAGTGCTCAAGACATGGCTATGGTTAAGTCAGCTGTATTCCAACAAGTACTGAAAAAGATCAACATGTTGAATCATTTGATAAAGACCCCCCCAAAAAAAATGCTGGAGGACAATGTTTCTTTAATGTTCAACGGGCAGATCAAATTAAAGTGAGTCTTAATGGAGCAGATGGATGGGCCCCACGGCTGTATCACTAATGGAAACTTCAAGTCAGGTCCCTGCAGAGTGAAGGATGGGCATGGGCTGCTATACCATTAGGGGTCAGCTTTTTGTGCCATTGGAGTTAAATTCAAATCTTAATACCATTTTCTATTTATTTTTTTAAAGGTTTTAACCTCCTGACTACCAGGAAAAAATATGTGTAACTACAAATGTCCACTACGGAGGACATTGCTGAAACTTTTAAATATTGTGGTAAAATATAGTTATATTATCTAAGAAACGATTGAATGTGTTCATAAGGTATTCAATGAAAATATAACTACAAAATTTCAAGTAAAAAATCAGCACAAAGGAAAGTATTATGCACTTTTGCTCTTCTGAGAAAACATGCTTGTTGCAATGGAGGCCATTTTTCTTGAAGAAAGAAAGTTCACAAAGCCCCGCCCCCACAAATGAGGTACCATTTAAAAGCACTAAATGTCCTCTTTAAAGACCAAAAGGTGTTAGTTCAGTAGCATTCAGGGAGATGAAAATATTTAGGTTTGAAAAGGTCCTCCACAGAGGACAAATTGAACTACTGGTAGTCAGGAGGATATAGACTCTGAAAATGACCACATTAGGAAATAATACAATTAATACACACAACAAGTTTAATGAACTTTAACCTTTACTTGTGTATTTTTTTACCTGGTCATTTGAAATGTCACTCAAACACTATGTTGAGTAGTATAATTTATTTTAATGCTAATCTTGTCATATGAGAAAATTTCAGCTCAATATTATATTTTATTGCAAGTCAAAGATGTTTTTCTTCATTTGCACCACTGATGTCTATTTGAAAGCATTTTCTGCCAGGTCTCAAATGTGCATCAGAGTCACTGAATCCCACTTACCTGTGCAGTTTCCGCATTTCCCCCTCTTCTTTTTTCCCCCATCTCACACTCACCCACACACGTGCTCACACACATACATGCAGTGGGACAGTGAAGCATTGAGGGGAGGTCTATTCTGACTGGTTAAATGAGGCACCTGGGAATCAGGCAGCATCAATCCTGCTGTCAAAGCTAAACAGCTGAGCCATTCATCCAGACCCTCCGCAAGGGAGCGTGCCAGTGTGCACTATGTAGTGTGTGTGTGTGTGTGTGTGTGTGTGTGTGTGTGTGTGTGTGTGTGTGTGTGTGTGTGTGTGTGTGTGTGTGTGTGTGTGTGTGTGTGTCTGTCTGTTTGTCTGTCTAAATGAAAGCATAAATTAATTTGTTTATGGGTGTGTAAGCTTGTTGGTAAGATGACGAGAATAAATAACCATACTATATTCTCAAGTGCAGTAAAGTATGCTGACTGGCATTTTTCTCTTCTTTTTTCCAATCTGTTTTCTTTTTATGTATTTTTTTTTCTAAAGATTAAAAAAAAGTTATTTGAAATTTTACGTCAGTTTTAATAGATAAAGATTCATTTTTCTGAGTGCATAAATCTAGTATTATATAGTGAGTGCAGGACTGGGTAGCTAATTGACAAGATACCTTTTTTTTTTTTTATCCACCAAAAGGTCTTATTTTTATAAAATTGTTTTCACATTTACACTCCTGTAAATATATGACATGGACAAATAAAAAAGACCATCAAATGTGATCTGATGTGTGAAGCTCTGAAAATAAAGTCAAATGTTGCCTGCATTGCCTGAGGGGCAAAGAGGTTTTGGCAGCTCTATGGCATTAGTACACCATCACCCTGTACGTCCAGTAGAATGAAGTAGCTTTAACCAGGCAAATAATGACCACACGCCCAACCTGAAGCACTGATTGCAATTACCTTTCAAATTGTTTTTCTGCAAAATACATTAGGACCAACTGGGGCAGTAGGTTCGGTTCAGATTTTGGTTTCAATTTTGGTCAGGACAGAAAAAAACTTCCACTTTTCCCAACTCAGATTGATTTGGTAAGCTTGTCTTTTAATAATAAGCAGTATGTGTCATATTTTCCACATAAACTGCTTCCATAAAATATGTATTTCCACAAGAATAAGAATAAGTGGATTTGTTTTAATGCTTGTCAGAATAGTTCCAATTTAAAGCCTACTATAATAAGAAGTACTGTGCATAAATACATCAGAGTTCATAGTAGTAATGCACTAATGCAAAAATAGCTTTAGATATGTTTTGGCAGATTATACAGAAAATAATAATTTGAAAAAATAAAAATAAAAAGGCTAGAAAAGCATTTGGAGAGCTCAAATCCCCACCAAGAAGCTCATTTCAGCCATATTGTGATTTCCAGCCTATGTTGTAGTTATACCTATATTCATTTCACTTTCGATGTACGAAGGATGGATCGCTCTGCGTGTGGCTTGAAGCTACATTGCAATTAGAGCCAGCAATGGACAATGTTTTGTCCATTGCTCAGATTTTACACCATCCTCCTCCAGTCCAGATTGCGACAGTTGTCTTACCTCAGTGATGTAAAAATCAGATAAAATATGATATAATCCCATAAAATGAGGTAACTGAAAAATTCAATTCGGATCTGGTATATGATGACATAAAGTGGACTGGATATGATTTGGAACTAGAAAAGCATTAAGAGAATGCAAACCTTCACATAGCAGCTCATTTCCACCCGTATCATGATTTCCATCTATGTTATAGTCCTACATTAATTATTTCCTATACATGCACTATTAGATTTCTACATATACTAAATCCACAGTGTTTGGGCCATATTGTGGTGTTTGTTGGATGTTTATAGCTCAATTTGTGATGAAATTCAGAAGAGCCCTATTTTTTTTCCTGTACTGGATCCAGAAGTTTGCCAGGATCCAGATCTGACTTTGATAACTTTTAAAGCCAGTTGGAAACTTCTATATTTTTTGGTCAAGCACCATTTATTGAAGTTAAATGTACACAAACTGAACATGGCCCTGTGGATTTCCTTCAACAAATTCCAGGATCCAGATGGTGATCCGGAGCACTCCCAAAGTTTTGTGGAATTTAAGTCAGATCAAGACCCATTCTTGTAAAAAAAAACAAAAAAAAAAAAACATAAGAATCCCAAAAAATAAAGTTACTAACAGACAGACAGACAAAGAAAAGCCAGGGTTAACATCACATCTGCCACATCCTTGGCAGAGACAATAAACTCAAATAAAGAAAATTCAAACTTAATTTGGTGGATTATAGCTGATTATTGGTAAGTGTAAACAATAAAATGAACAATCCGTTTCTGAATAAACTGTACAAGAATGAATGTCTCTTGTTTTTGGCACAGATCTCTTAGAATGAGGCTCAAGTCTTCTACACTCAGCCAAAATGTACATCTAGTAAATGGAGCTTTGATGCTTCTTTTAACCCGGTGTTGCTGCAGCCTCTAAGACATTAATGAGGGTTCATAGTATCGACTGCGATTTACCAATTGCCTGTATACCAAATACTCACTTAACTGTAAGGGATGGTAGTGGTGGAATTTTTTTTAGCTGAAGTTATTAGAAAGGACAATGGAGCAGTGACTTTAACACATTTTCAAACACATACAGATAATTGTGTTGCTAAACCATTAATTACCTGTTATGGAAATCCTGCTCTGCCTTTTTTTCTCAAAAACCCTCCTGGTTCTGCATAATAAAAGTGGTATAAGCACCTAAACATCTCACAGATGTTCTTCGCGCCCTAATACCTTACACATTTTTGTTCTCCTTTTTTTTTTTCTTTCATTATAGACAGGTCATCAAACAAGCCCTCATCCTAACTTCCTTCTGCCTTGAGGTCTGTTCATCTTGTCACCTTTATGTCCCTGTTATGCTCTCATTCTTAAGTCTAAGCTCCTCACTTTGTCTTCTAGAATTCAGATATTTTTGCCACGTTTTTTTTTTTTTTTTGGTTTTTTTTTTTTGACAATTGCAGTCCATTTTTGTTTTTACTAAACTAATAAAACACATGAGAAATTGGACTGTTATCCATGATGCGTTCACCCCAACACAGTACAAGTAGCAGTATCTAAGCAAACCAATTTATATAAAAACACATAAATAATAAATTATGGTGAGACTGGTTCTGTAGGTGCAATAGAGTAATTTATGAAAGCAGATAGGAGACTAATTCACTAAGGACCACTGACATCTACCAAGAACTAAATAAATGATGAACGGATGCAGATGGCAGGTGACACATGAGCCCAACGCGCTGTGCATGACGGTGACTGTGTTTATGATGAAACTGGATAAGTTGGTAAAAATATTTGTGCTGGATTTACTTTTCTTTTTTTACCGCCCCTGATGTGATTCAGGACCATGGACAGCTCCCGACACATTAGGATTGTTCAGTAATGGTTGCTATATTAAGAGAAGAGAAGTATTCTAAACTTATCCTGATATGCAGCCATCATTATATTCCCCAACATTATTCTTTGGAGAAATGCTTTTTTTTTTTTTTTTTTTTTTTTTCTCAGAAAAATGAAGTCTTTGCATGCTTCAGACAGTAAGTACAGTATTATTTCCAGTATAATAAAATTGAGAAAAAAAAGAAAAAAGTTAAAAATTAACTTAATTGTCAAATCATTTAAATTTTTTGTTTGTGCTATCTCATAAGCAAATTGTTTACCTCTGGAGTTCAGAGGACTGTATCCCATAACTAGCTATGAATTTTATTCTGTTATTTTTCAACCAAACCACTTTAAGTTGATTATTTGATGGAATAAACATAGGGATTTATAAATCCAACATAGCTTATGTCATATTAAAAAGTCATCTTTGCAGCATAGCTGGTGAATAACATGTTGAAATAACAAGCATATATTATCATATTTCATATAATTTCAATATTAATTAAAGTGAATTTCCTCTTTTGATATGGAAATCATTGCAGTGAGTAAATAAAACCTTCAGAAGCTACTGTTTTGTTTTGTTTTTTTCATTTCATAACGTCTTCATCACCTGCAACATGGTTGTTTTTTTGTTTTGTTTTTTTTGTTTTTCCTAGTAGAGTGTAGAGTAAAGCAAATGGCAGCTCTTGCATGTATTCCATCACATACTATAATTCTGTATAATTCTCTCAAACCTCTACTCTAAGGACCACCAGTGCCACCATATCATTGGACTCCTAGAATATGTATCCAATGCAAACATTGTTCTGCTTGACAGAAGAATGGATGGGAAAAGGAGACAATGTCAATAGCGACTGCTCTCAGAGAAGTGTTTTTTTCTTTTTTTGGTTTTTTTTTTATCGCTGGCTGTCATAACAGAACATTTCGGCCATTTCGTATCTCTTTGACTCCACATAAAACATCACTTATTGCACAGTAAACACATGCACTTGAAGGCAAACACATGCACACCAAGTCTCCAGCTCTACAAATACAAATAAACACACCCGGCATTGTTCCGTACGTGACTGTATTACATTTAGAGGCACGCATCACATAGACATATGTGTGTGGTGAATACAGAGCAGCCAGCTACATACAGAGGCTCTTACGTTTCACCAGACAAAACGCAGGTTGAAGGAGTCACAAAGAATCCAGCGAAGCAACAACTATAGTACAAAAGGGAGACGGGAGGTTCAATGAGAAAAGTTAAAAAGAACTGCAGGAAAGAGGGAGTAGTTGAAAGAGTTGTTGATGTTCCCTGTGCAGGAGAAAAATTTTGTGGTGCTGTTTTCAAATTTTAGGATTTAACAATCTACTAAAGCGCCTCATGTGTCCACACTTTTTCCCATTCCTCAGCCATCCAGTAGCTGTGGAACCCCCTTAAAAATTGTAAATATTCATACTGACATGCTATATGTTGCTCTTAGTACCAGTAACACAGTGCATTAACACTCTGGGGCATCGTCGGCGATGCCAGGTACTATGTTGTGTTTAATCAAGCATAGCTTTTGAACCATAAAAGATAGAAACTTACTCCCCCCCCCTTAATCGGGAGACTCCGGGCTTTCAGACGGTAGTTCCGGCATCACTGTAGCCCATTCATAGGTGATACAGTATTGTGTCAAAATAGGTTTTCCAATGAGAGCCTTTGTCTTTGACGCATGACACGTGTTTGTCCAATCAGAGCCAATGATGCCTCAGGAAATGCCTCCAAACAGTGTCAATCACTATGCATTGGTGCCATTAGCAGTCGGATAGCTGCCTTCTGTATTTACAAGGCCGATAAATTATGAAAATAGCTTATACGCACGCATACCATGCGTAATTGCTCAAACAAACATTCGCATTACTCAAGTAGTTTATTTCAACATAAACGACACGAAGGTGTCGTAACACATGTATAACTTGGGAACAGATACAGTGTGTGCAGTTGACAGTGATATCTGAAAGCTGCGGTGCTTCAGTCCCCTTCAGTATCTTTAGTCATGCTTTAGTCATCTAAATTATAATACTCTTTATTTCAAGCAAAGGAGCCTCATTTACATAGCAGTTTATGATATTTCAATTCAAAATTAATTTAAAAAAAAAAAAAAGGTATAGGACATTATGGGGCATTGAAAGGTGGGGTTTAGTAGCATTTAAACTAAAAAAAAAAAAAAAAAAAAAAAAAAAAAAAAAAGTCAGGCGAGGTTTATTTCTCTAAAATACCCTTGGTCCCCAGAGGGTTAATGCCACAGGATAATAGCAGATCTAAGTATGGGAATCCTGCTAACATCAGGTGAGTAGCCACTCAAATACAAAGCAGCATGACTGAAATAACCCGCCTGATGATGGACAATAAGCATCTCATGAATTGAAAGACTTGAATTGAAAGATTCATTTTGGAGAATAACTGCTGAGAGACCTCTTTATTCACCCAGCAGCACAGTTTTAACACCAGTGAGTGGTTTTTCACCAACTAAACATTTATTGTGTCCACTCCTGAACATATTGTGTTTTCTTACTCTGAGAATCTTCGTGCTTCATGCTGGTGTGTGCACAAAGAAAAGAGATTCTAATTATATGTGCATACATGGATTTTATAGGCATAATAAAGTTTGGTTTGTTATTGATTTAGTCTTTGTTCTGACTCAGTTATCAGCTTCATCTCCACACTGACCAGTATCAATTAGATTTTTTTCAGATGGAAAACAAACGTGTTGCAGTATTTACTGCTCAAAGACTGCAAACTGTTTATTCTGCACTATTGGGAAAGGAGGGGAATAGACTAATGGCAGGCGAGACAGTGGGATTGCAAAGGGGAAAAGGGTGGTAAGGGTAAAAGAGTAAGAAACTGCTTTTTTTGTTAAGGTGCCTAGATTAGCTTCTTTAATGCACACTGGATGAAAAAAGATGTTATACAGGTGACTGGATAAATGGAAATTTCAGTGGACATACTAGAATTTTTAAGCAGCAATGAAACATTTAACATCCATATACCATCTAAAAGTCAGCAAAGTCAATTTTATGAATGTCATTTAGGTCTTGTGAATCCGTGAACGTGTTCTTGACTTTCTTAAATCTTAGCTTTACCTTCACCTTTATGTGATTTGTCTTTGACACTTGCAGTTGTTAAGAGATCAAGATACCCTGACCGATGGCGCTCTTTTGTCACTACTTTTATTTGTCTTTACTTGGCAGGAGTATTTTTAACATTGTAAAGTTTGTTAACTGCAAACGTTTTTTTTTTTTGTTGTTTTTTTTGTTTTTGTTTTTCCTTTTTTTCCCCCAACTTCCCAGAACATTATTTTATTATTTTACAGCATCATTTCACATCATGATCACACACCAGAATGAATATTAACATACTGACCATGTTGAACATGTACTGGAGGTTGAAGGAGTGGGCTGCCTTTTTTTTAATTCCTTATACGACTGTTTGATTAAAAAGGTAAGTTGTTGTATTTTCTTTTGTTTGGTTGATTTCTTCAGATCATTTAATTTGTTAATATAGCCTGTACCCACCTAGGAGAAACATTTAACTCCATTAAGGCCTTGTTGATCTGTTTTTTTTTTGTTTTTTTTTAATAAATATGTATTATATTTAATGTTGCTACCTCAAACCTGGGGAATATTAATCTCAGTAACCTATGAAAAATATGCAAACTATGTTTAGGGCTATTCTTGGTATTGCAACACAATGATATCAGTCATTAACTGGAACATTATTGCTTTGTTTTGTTTTTTTTTTTTGTTTTTTTTTTTTTTTATATCGTTTTAATGTCTTAGTTTGATATAATAGTCAACATGTAGTCCACAGCAGAAGAGTAATCAGAATATTTTATGACTGCAGTGTCTGATTAGGACTTTCCATTCCAGCTCTTTGTATTATCAAAATGGAAGTGCACTTAATTTCAGTATATTTTAGATGATTTTATCAGTGTCAATCAGTGGACACGCCCCATACTTCTCAGAGCAGATAATACACTCCTTATTTAACAATTCTGAATCTTAATTTTATGTACATAATACTTTCTAATCATCATGCATAAGCCTGATTGATTAACAACACATTTTTCTGTATTGTGTCTCTTCACAGATACTTATGATTTGAAATGACAGGCACACTCGTTCCATGACTCAAGACAAAATAAGGTGAAAACATTGTTTTAACGGCAGTATATTTTGGTATTTTAAAGACTGTCAAACACTTACTCTGAATTTTCCACAACTGATAGACAAAACAGAAATGGATGAAACAAAACTGTTTAAACAAAAGAAATAGAATATAGTTGATCTCTTGGAGCTGTTAGAAACTGAATCTAAGAACAATTGGGGTTTGAATATTTGCTGCTTGCAGCAAATCATCATACTTGTGTGATATTATGTTTTTTAGAAGCATCATCCAACAGTGGACCTCTAAACAGATTGCAAGTTTCCATTTCACATCCAGCTTATTTAGGCCTGCCCAAGTTTTGAAAGTGAAAACTTTTGACATGAAGTGATTAATTCATTCAATTGATGTACGTAATCTAGAACAATGTGACACTGGTAAAATAGGATTTGATTTGATTTCTTTTCCTTTCGGATGATCTGAACGTTTTATACAAGCAACTTTCTTCAAGTCTGGCTGCTTCCTAAATTATTTGTCAATGTATAACCCAAAACAAATGATAAAAGTAGGTCCCAAGGCATTTTGTTGACATAAAACACTTAAAAGTGAAAAAGAAAAGGCTTCTGTTGAGCTAATTATTCTGGATGGCACAGATTATTTCAGTGCTCTTCCCTTGAGTAGGGTTAGAATACAGGAGAAAAACATGCATCACACACCAAATATTTTATAGGCCAAAACATAATTATGTTGAAAGGAAGGAGGAAAATGAATTATTTATATTTATATTACCTTTTAATGACACAAACACAAAAAAATATTAATAGTTTTGCCATTCACTTAACTCAATGCCATTCAGACCTTTGCATTGTGCTTACTTGTTAATATTTCTAAGGAATTCAGACCACATCAAAAAGTCTGTTAGTTCATTTAGCATTTAGATGTTCTTGCAACAATTTGTGTTGCTATGGAAGTTCATAAATGGCCAGTAAAAACAGATAATTAAACAAAATGACTGAAATATGAAGCATTACTTGTATCTCAAACATGTAAAGACAATTTTGTCATTTTCCCTAAAAAAAAAAAACCTATAAAAACAAAGTGAGAATACTATGTTTAATTATGTGTTTATAATGCTCAACCTACTAATACATGTGTTTACATGCGCAATAGCCTCTCTGTGTGTACAGTGCTAGGGTTAGCAACTATAACGACATGATGTCAACTATAACCCATAACTGTTGGCATATCAGCAGCTTATGATGAATTCTATCCATCTAAATTTAACAGCAGTCACTTTTTTTGGAAGGTCAAACAAACAAACAACATTTATTTGTGCAACGTCTAGCTTTGTCACCACATTATCAACTGGCTTTTGAAGCTCAACATTCATTCCACATCAGGTAATGCATCACTTGTTCAGAGGCAAAGCTTATGCAACAGGAAAATATCATTCAAAGCACTTACGTCGGACCCCCGTGCTTTGTCTGCACTCAGCAAGACAGATAATGAAAAGCAACTTAATCCTGAACATCTGTGATATTTCTACAGTAAACCTCAGAAGATTCTTCTCTGGATGTTTTTATAAAAACGTGCATGCCTTTGCAAGGCTGAACTCAGCTATCCTTGACCTTTACATGACAAGAAAAGTCAATAAATTGCTTTGTCAGCACTTCACTTTGCTGCGTGAGCCTGGGTCATTGACATTCTCATGCAGTTCTTAATGACAAGCTGCTGAGCTGATCTATTTATGTGAATCAGGTGTGCTCCAGCAGAGAAACACAGAACCAGAAGTGGGAACAATGCTATACATATGAGGTTTTTACTTACAGGAAAAGACTGGTGTCATGTTGGTATCAGGTTGCTTTCCCAGCACAAGAAGGATTGAGTTGTCATATCATGCTAACTTGCTGACTGATGACTGAGTGATGAAGCACTGATGAGACTTTAGTAAACTAATGTTTTTATTGTCAAAGCCTCATCGGTCTTGATTCATTACAAGGTAATGCGTTGTAATAAGTTGTGAGAAATGGCAAATGGACTGTACTTATAACACTTGACTGGCAATATGTTGTCCACTCAAAGCACTCATACTCCACTTCATATTCACCCAAACACAGACACAAACACACACACATACAGCACTTCTCTTCTAATAAGTTTAATCATTATCTGTATTTTCATTTTTCCAATCTCCACTTTCAGTGTATGTTTATTTGTTTAATCTTGCCATAAAACGTGACTTTTGTAAATATCTTACTCAAATATTTGACATCCTGATTTTTGTGCTCTCCTCAATTACCTGTGTTTGTTTCTTCACATGAAACCTGAGCTGAGTGAATTGAATAAAATGCAGGCACACAAACAGCCCCTAACTTGCTCTATGATGTACTTCGAAAGAAGTCCTCAAAAATCAAAAAGACCTTAGCATGTTGGATTCCTCTGTAACCCAATACGGTCTAAACCAGGGGTGTCCAAAGTCAGTCCTTGAGGGCCACAGTTCTGCAGATTTTCTGTGTCCCTGCTGCAACATCCCAATTTAAACTGAAATTAAATGAATCCAACAGCCCATGAAGCTCTACACAATAGCTCATTAATTTTAGCAAGGTGTGGTGGAGCAGGGATATATGGAAACACTGCAGGACTGTAGACATTAAGGACTGAAGCTAGACACCCCTGGTCTAAACAATCCTAGGTGTTAATGCTGATATTTGATAACTTTGCAGACCTTTGCAATATGATTATTGATTGGCTTCATGTTTCTCATACGTTTCTTCATTACACCATACCACAGTGATGATGAGCAACAACATTTCACCAAAATGCAATAGTTTGTCTAAAGAATTGTCACCAAAAAATGTATTCCCACTAAGAATGTGGAGGTTTAAGAATAAACCAGGGTGTGTCGGGACAGGTGGAAGTATTGTTTTTCCAACTTATATTAAGCATAGCTGCTCCAGAAAACTCTGGATTTCATCATTTTATCTCACCATCACCTACTGTTTTTCCATGTTCATCATTTCCATCTTCTAGCCCTGATACACACTGCTGGCAGAATGAAAATGTGTTTCAAACAAGCAGTAATTGCAGTGACATGAGAGACTGATACTAGCCATCCAACAGCAGAAGTATTTGTGTAAAATAAAAACTTTTGCTTACAAATAATGCCACCATGACAAACATCAATGAAAACAGTGCAGAAGACTTAACTTTGCCTGTTAATGGATGTGTCTCTACCAAATGATTTGTCAACATTTCCTGTAGATTCTGAGACATTTCAATCATTTCAGTCAAGCTCTCTCGGGTCTGACTCGAAGGCTTTTTTGTATTCACTGCATTCTCCTTTTAACCACCCACATTAATGTGTTGCTAAATGTGGGTGGTGACTCAGAGACAAGACTCAAAACTTCTGAGTGTAGAGTTGTCATTTGCGCGACATGAGTTTGTCACTGGCTTTTGGGTGTTTGACGTGTTTTCTGAGTAAGCATAACAAGCGTGTGCTTTCAGCCTTTGAAAAAAACACGTGTTAAACTGCTTTCAATGTTCATGTTCTCTATTTCTTACGTTTGTATGTCCTCATACTGTTGCCACAGATTAACAAATGACCTTTTTATTTAAAGGACAGAGTACCTGTGTTCACATGATTGAAGTGTTATTGCTGAGGTTGTTACACCTATAGTTTAGAAAATACCAGTGGCTACATTTTATAGAACCAGTTCCCAGTTCACTCTCTCTGCCTTTAAGATTAAGCTTTAATCTTTCCTTTGTAATAAATCTGACGGTGGAATGTGGATTTATTTAGTTATGCTGCAGTCACCTTAGACTACTGGGGGGAGTCCCAGGATGCACTGAGCACTTCTTCAGTTTTCATCTCGTTGTTCTTACGTCCCTTGTAGAGAAATATGGTATTATTTATTTGTGTTTGCTGCCCCTCTTTGCATGTATCCTAGGTTAAAAGTTGTGGTGCTAGATGATCACTGAGTTCTGTTGTCTCCTCCCAAACCACTGGAAGCAGATGGCCATGTACACATACATACATTATATATATAAAAACACTTTACAATACGGGTCACAAAATTTGCTTCGTTACTCAGGAACTACCGAGGAACGAATAAGGGACTAATGATTCAATAATGATTAACGAAGTTTCGTATTTCCGTCACATCAAATTGATTAGTGGATGATTACATAATGATCAGTTAACCATAAAAGGACAAAAACCCGATCAGGGACTAATGATTCATTAATGATCACCTAAACTTTGTATTCCTGTCACATCTGATTGAGTAGATATTACTGATAATGATATTAGTTAGTCATGACTAATTTTTCTTTAGTTTTATAAGTACTATAAAACACAGTCAGAGACAATTGATTCATTGGGGTGGGCTTATGCTTCTACCCACTCCTTTTGAACATTTTTATCATCTTTCATTTCAGTTTTTTTCTTGTTTTTGGATTTCATTATGTTCAAATAAACTTTCTAAACCAAAAATAATCATTCAGTTCTTCATGTGTTCATATTTGATGAGTACCTTACCTTTTTTCTGGTCCCAGGTTCAGATGTACCAATTGAATAACAGAACCAAAATCTGCACCAGTTCCTTTTAAAATATTTTTTACTCCTGATCAGCAAACACTCAAGTAGAAAGAGGCTTTATAATGAGTAGTTAATCATTACTTTACCATTAACCAATCAGTACCTAAGCCTTTTGTGGCCCCTGAAGTAAAGTAGGAGCTCAAAATGAGTAGTCAATCATTACTTTACCATTAACTAATCAGCAACACTAATAAGATATCTCATCAAGTTAACAAATTATACACATTTTCTATACCCAAAATGGTGCTTCCTTCTGAGAATAAATGACATAATAATGTTATACTCTTTAGTAGTTCAACATCATTTCTCAAACAATCAATTCTAAGTTTAAAAATGTTTCTTTGTATTTGTTGCAATTGAATAAAGACAGCAATTGATCTTACATTTTGAATACTTAAAAAAAAGAAAATATATCAAAGCAAAAACTTTCTTTCTTACATATATTTATAGCACATGTGGATATCGTGTAGCAAACGTCCAAGTGTGCCATCCTTGTGCTCATTTGCCAGCTAGTGTGTTCATTCAATGTAGGACAGATGTCTCTTCAGCATCTCTTCTGTTTGGTTTCCCCGCATTCTCTTACCTGTGACGTGTATGTTGACCAGGCCCGCTCAATGTTTTGGGTGTGTCTCTGACTGTGTTTTATAGTACTTTTAAAACTAAAGAAAACATAGTCATGACTAACTAATATCATTATCAGTAACATCTACTCAATCAGATGTGACGGGAATACAAAGCTTAGGTAATCATGAAAGGGGTGCTATTATGGTATTTTAAGTTTTCTGAGCTTTCTACAGTGTTACGTGTTGAATCCTCATCAGACATGTGAACGGCACTGTTTTTTTATCACCTAAACGCATGTTTGAGTTTGAGTTTGAGTTCCAGCACTCTCCATTCGGTTTCCATGGTGACAAAAAAACGCGTCGTTTTAGAGAGTTTTTTCTACTTGGAAATCCTTGTGACGTCCCGGGGGATAAGGTTCGGTGATTGGTTACCTTCTACTGGTTAACAAGGGCATGTACAAATACATCAGGCGGGTGGAAAACGTCGGATAAAGTTATTTCCAACGATGACTGGTGAGTTTACCAAAGAGAGACATCCTGCTGCATTCCTTGCTGTGGGTTGCTGTTTTCCACTTCGTTTTCAGGGTCTGATTCAGGTTCCAACATGTAGGGCTGCATGCTATGTGTTGACATTGTATTTTGTTTTTTTCTTGAGTTCATATTAGCCTAATCCTTCTGTTTATGAGATGTTACAATGATGGCGAAAGCAGGTGCGGTGCACGCTCCCGATGTAGTACAGTGGCGGGAGGCGGGGCTTAATGCGGAAGAGTCTCAATCCACTCGTTTTGCTCACAGGCTGATCTGACAGCCTACGGAGAGGGTCGGTCTGAAGTAAATAAAGCGATTTGTGACAATAACTCAATCAATCCCAGCCCTTCTGGGCTCAGAAATAAAAATAAATTAGCCTGAAATGCACATAATAGTTCTACTTTAATGAATCATTAGTCCCTGATCGGGTTTTTGTCTTTTTATGATTAACTGATCATTATGTAATCATCCACTAATCAATAGCTAATCCATTTGATGTGACGGGAATACAAAACTTCGTTAATCATTATTGAATCATTAGTCCCTTATTCGTTCCTCAGTAGGTCCTGAGTAACGAAGCAAATTAGTTGTTCTCAAATTAATTCATACTCTTTCATTGAAGAAAAGGCTGAATTTACAACAGTCACTCAAATAAGTAGAGACTAAAAGAAGGCACAATAACAAAAGAATTGCATATTATTTAGTGATATGAGACAGTTTTTTTTTGGTTTTTTTTTTGTTTTTTTTCATTTAATTGAGTTGGAAAGAAAAAAAAAACGTATTGGTTCTGCACAAAGTAGAGCACTATTCTGATGAGCAGTGGGACAAAGTAGGTGCAGAAGTCTGATTTATAAGGTACAGAAAACGCCTGAGTGTAGTGAAAACATCAAATGATTGTTTAAAAAAATACTATTTTATGAGTAATGTAATATATATTATTTTATCTCATTTGTTTGCTTTTTAAAAAGATTATTTTCATTGAATTACAAAATTACAAATTAATGTAATGATTTCTTTTTAAATTAATTGTTTATTTATTGCTATTTTTTGTCAATTTACAGGCAGCTTTTTTGTTTTTCTTTCTTTATTAGGAAGGTGTGAATACATTTCAGGACAAAAAAAAAAAAAACTCCCTCACCTACCCTTCCCATCTTCTCTGCTTAAATTGGATTGCTATTAATCTTAAACTCGGATTGTCTACCAGAATCCTGGGAGCTGGAGGGTCCTACACAATATCTTAGCTGTACCTGGGACTGTGCTCCCTGCTGAAAGGTGCTGGATTGTTTCAGGGCTTTTTTGCATGTTGTATTGTTATTTTCATGAAAGCATATTTTTGTCACTATAACCCCATACCTTTAGCTGTCACTGCTACTCAGGGCCTGCATGTGCCCAGTAATGGAGAATGTGGAATTAAAACTTACAGCCACAGCCAGTGGTAGGGAGGCTCAGTTTTTCAAAATTTCAAAACTCACAGACAGGCACTTTTAAAAGCTTGAAAGCCTGAAACGGGTTGAACAGAAAAAAACATTTTTAGTTAGCTGCTAGCACAGTAAAATATAGAATAGATTTATTTCCAAAGCAGTGATTTTATTGGATGGTATTTATCATTAAACCATTTTTTTGAATAGATTAATGGAAAAAATAATAATATAAAGAAATACAATGAAAATAAGCAAACCAAAAGCAAGTTTTTGGAGAGATTAGTGCTGTTGGATGACTTTCTGTTTACCCTGACCGAGCTCAGTGTAAGATTCATCATTCAAATTTGGCAGAGGAATAGATGGAGTTTGTAAGGAGAACTCTCTGATTTCGATGCACGACATCAAATCGAGCACCAAAAGTTAAGGAAAAGTTAAGGAGAATTATTAGAGATTTACAAAATCTCTTTTGAAACTTAAAATGAGACTAATGTAAGCCTTTCAGAATCTTTCATCTTTGGAGACAAAAATGAGAAAGTGGAGAAATAAGCCCTTGAATCAATTTAGTTTGACACAGATCTGACTTCTGTTGAGGAGAAATAAATTAAACATTTTTGAGATCTCTCTTTTTTTACTTTTTGGTAACCACTACACCACTATCTGACTCTATCTTATATGATACAAGCAACAAAGAAAATTACATGTGAGGTCTTAAATTTTCATTAAGTCATTGTTTGTTTTGCTTCAGCTATAGGAGACATTGACTTTTTAACAAAAAAAAAAAAGAAAAAGGTAAATTTCTTCTTCTGTTAGAGCAGTCACTGTTGCTGTTGCCCAGACAAAGCAGATCAATGAATTTGGAGCATTATGCTTCTCAGTTGCATCGAGGAGAAGTGTGCGTGTGTGTGTGTGTGTGTGTGTGTGTGTGTGCATGTTTGGTTTTGAGTTTAAAAAAAGAAAGAAACGTTCAACATTCTTCCTTCAGAATGACAGCAGCTTCTGACATCAAAAGGTTTTTCAATAAAACAGCTGGAAGCTAGAGGTGCACCCAGGAGCAAAATGGGACTTCGATAACAGACAAATGCTGCTGTTATCCCTGAAGAAGAGTGTATTATGTCGCTTTCAGAAGCACCGCTGTGCTAGCTGCTCAATGTAGCACAAATTTTGGAGGAGTTACTCTGAGCAAATTAAGTGCACTAAAAAGAGGAAACTTAGTGTAACATATATTCTGATTTGTCAAGGGAAATATTTAGTAGCATGTAATAAATTTCTACTACAGTGATTAGTGATTGAGAGCCTTTAGACTGGTAAAGTGCCTGGATCAAATAGATTATATTCTATGCCTTTATTGTTAACAATGCTGCAAACATGGAAAAACATTATTAAAAAAAAAAAAAAATAAAAAAAAAATAAAAATATATATATATATATATATATATATATATATATATATATATATATATATATATATATATATATATATATATATATATATAATAGTGTGTGTGTATGTATACGCAGACACAGGTGTAAAAGGTGTGCAAAAAGTCATGATTCATTTGAGTCCTTGTACATTAGACAGTTCATATGTAGAACTTGGAGGAAGGTCTTCTGGAGTTTATTGTTTTTAATAGTTTCTTGTTTTACACATGTCACAGTAGCAGGCATGAATGCATCCTAAATGCAACTTTTTCCCAAATATATCCTTTTAATGAAAAAAGAGAGAAAAAAAAAAAACATGCTGAGATTGTAATAGAAACTGTATAAACCATGAATACCAGTGTTGTTTTTTCTTTTTGTTTCGCATTCTGTTATTTTTATGTCCATGGATGGTCTATGAAATAGTATATATTCCCTTAGTAAATGAAAACTGTGAACTGTTATTAGGGGTTTGCAACTCAGTCTTGAAAGAAGGTATGGTACAAAAAAAACAAAAAAAAAAAAAAACAAATCTGCATCTCAGATAAACTGCCCAGCTTCAACAAATATTTTGTTGGGATCTTTTTAACTGAATACAACACAAGAAATTAGAAAAAAAAAAAAAAAAAAAAAAAAAAAAAAAAAAAAAAAAAATATATATATATATATATATATATATATATATATATATATATATATATATATATATATATATATATATATATACTGTATTACTGCATATTCAAAAAGCAAAGCATGCTTCCTAATGCTGTGTTCACAGAAAAGTTCACTATTTGACCAGATAGTGGACAGACCGTGTTAATATAGACAAATCAGTTCCAACATATTCCTCTGAATTATTGTTGGTTTTTCAAGGCATGGAACAAAGTCCGAACTGCCTGGCTCATGGGACTGTAAATGAAGCTAAGTGCCAACTGGCTGTGAAACTTGCTACTAAACAATGAATTTATGATTATGACTTATTTTTTTTGTCAAGTTGCAACAGAATTTAAAGAAAGTAATGAAGCATCACAGTTTTCTACATCACTATGCAAAGGTCTTGAACCAACCTCCATACGACTAGATATTTCTAGGAAGACAGGGAACAGTTGTAGTGACTTCACATCCTGAAACATGCAGAGAAAAAGTATTTAACTGAATGTATATAATATAAATGGAATTTAAAGGTCAGTATATGATGTGACCAGCTCAACAGTCAGACCTATTTTAGGCAAGGTATTGAACACTGTCTCTAAAGGTAGTGTGACTTTCATAAATACATATTTTACCAAAGTCTAATTACAATTGCCTTCAAATACAAGCATTTTTGTATCTAAGAAACAATTATTTATAAATACAAAGCTGATGGCGCACCCAACAGAAAGCTGCCATTTTGCATCTGTGATTATGGCAGCCGAAAGGGAACAAAACTTGTTAGCCGTGTGTGTTTTAGGTGTGAATCCCCATCTGTTGTCAGAGAGAGGAAGGGGAGAAGGAGAAACAGAGTAACACAGCTCACTCTTTTCCATTGATATGGAGGACCATCCATAGTCTTCGTTGTGCGAGAAGGAGGAAAAAAATAGCCGAGAAAAGAAAAAGAGCGTTTATCAAATGGAGACAATTCATGCAAAAGAGGGGCTTCAAAACCGGTACAGAGGTTGCAGCTTTCCGCTGGACAGGTAAGCTAAATCAGTCTAACAGTGATGTTTATTTTGGCGTTATGTTAGAACCAAGGCAGAGTAGTCCAGCAACGACTTTAATCTTCCAAGTTGAGGTGAATCCGTTACTGTTTCTTGCTATATAAAAGGGCAGCAATGGCTAAGTTTTTAGTTGCCATTACTCTTTACAGAAGTCAAACCAGCAGGCGACCATCTACGACTGAAAATGTCAGTCGTATATTCTGAAAGTTTTTATTCATGTTTAATCATTTATTTCAGCTGATTTTTCAAGAGGGTTGGGGGTTGATGTCTCCCTAAATACACAATTTCACACAATAACATTGGTTATTAGCACTAGCTTGGTACCAAATACATAGAAGGCATGCTTGTAAGTTATCGGCATCAACAACGAAATAGTTATGCATTGTTCTATACTTCATCACCTCACAGGACCCTCATGCTTATTCAAAATGTTAACATTTTCACATTTGTGAATCTCCGCGGCTTCATTAGTGGCAATAATGCATTTAAACAGTGAGGCGCCAGAGAGCATTACTCAGTTGTTTGCATTCGATGAGCACAGCGCTGGGAATAATTCTCACACAATAGCCCTTTAAACAGTTATCTGGAAAACTTTTCCTTTTAATGAAAGACTTTCCCAAACATTTCTTTGGTTACTGGCCATATTTTGTTCAATTTCTCTGCCAATATGATCCCACACTGCTTTAGTAATGTTAAGGTCTGGACTCAGGGAAGGATTTATCATGTAGTTGGACCTGTTACCACTGCTGTTCAGTCAAGTTCTTATATTTGGCATACCTAAACCTTTTTTCCCTTGTCTTCTTTTTTTTTTTTAAGAATGGCTCCTTGACAGCCACCCCTTTGTAGACACCATTTCTGAGGATGTTTCAGGGAGCAGTGAGTATTAAATGGATCTGCTGAATACTACAGACTATGCAAAGTAATGGCAGGTTTTTGGCTTGTAGCTCATTGAAAATCTTTTTTGAAGCAATAATGCTTTTTTTTTCTTTTTTTTGCCCACTGAATTGTGTTAGCTTTGGCATTTTTCTTAGATGTGTTTTCATATGACTTTGATATGGTTGTATAGGCTGTATATCTCATATTAGGTTGATTAAAAGGAAGTGTTGAAAGTTTCTTTTTTTTATTTCTATTTTTTTTTTTTTGTCTTAGCAAAGTACCTGAATAACAGAATGAAAAACAATGAGTGAAACCAAAGTTCAAAGAAAACCTTTGAAAGTCTTTCAGGAAGCAGTGAGAACGGTTGAATGACACCAATCTAACAGATTAACAGACAGCCTGGCACCTTGGAAGTCTCACATAAAGACATGATTGGTGGTTCAATTATGTCTTAATGTTTCAATGCATCTCTGACATGAAATAAAGACAGTCTTAATATAAGCTAAACATATATTGTTACAAACTTAGTTGCTCTAGAACTAAGTAGACATCATTCATTCACTTTGTGTTGCTATATTAATCTAGAAAATGCAAGAGAGGCTAAATGGTTCTTCAGGAATATAAATAATTCCTAGGGAGACTAAGATTTACAAAGTCTCAGGAAGCCTTAAGGGCCACCATCTATTTTAGACGACAGACCTGAGGAGAAAAAAAAATCTTATTCACATGATCAACAAAATGCAAATGTATCCAACTTCAAGATTTTTTTAAGCTTATTCCTCAAAAGGTCCATAGTTCTGTAATCCAATCAGTCCAGCTCTTTTGGATTTGTTTCAGTCACTGTTACATAGAAGTTGTTAAAGGCAGATTAATGTTTTCTTTATTTAAAGAAGTACAGAATCTAGTTGTAGCTGAAAACTGGAGGTCTGTGTTGTGTGAGTTGCACAATTTTGCAGAGCAATGGAAAGAAAACAACAAGACAAGATAAACTGTTTGTCTGATGAGTTGATGATAAATAGCTGTCGGGGGAAAGCCAGGGATTCCTTCCAAACACATTTTATGGACACACACTAACTCAGGGGAGACAAATAGCACAAATGGAGGGGAAAGAAGGAGGAACAAAGCAAATAAGACAGACTTTGCAGCTAATTTCCTTACAATTCCCCTTATGAAAGCACGTGTGCAGCATCCTGAATGGAAACATCATGAAGACATAATATTTAATATAAAATAGTATTTGTTCCTTACAATCCAATGGGTTTTATGGATCTTATTAAAGAACGCTATAGAATGGGTTGATTTAAGAGAACATGTTTCTATTATTTGTTTGTCGTTCTCTGATAGAACTGGTGACTAGTTGTAATAAAATTTGTTGTGCAGATATAAGGAGCTTGACAAACCGCTGGGTAAATGCAAATGAAAATAAAGAAATTCTATTCAAGGGAATATTTTGATTTGCGATTACTTTAAAATCCCCAAACTGCTGTTCTCTTTTCTTCATTTCCCATAAGCAGAGAATTTGCTACAAAGCTTTTCAAAGCTTTTTTCCCTTATTTTCATTTCTACAAAGAAATTTGCTGTTGTTTCTTCCATTTTTACTAGACATTAACCGGTCATGACCCCCTAAATCATATCCGGGGAAACATAAATGTGTAAAAAAGTGTGTCCATTACACTTTTGCAATATATTTCTGTGTCAAAACTTCTGAAATAACCCCCCATGAGAGGGTCAAAGCTTCTCCTTTGACACTTTTCAAATGTAAGTGCTTCCATTTTTTTTTATAGCGATATTTAGTTTTCAAGCTAATTTAGGTGTAATGGAAATGCAATCTGTCTGTTTTCTGAGTTCTCCAGTAAGTAAAGTCAGTCATTGATTCTTACTTTGTCACCTTCCCTCCTTCTTTCACCAATGATGTCTTTATTATTTGTTCCTCATTCTCTGATGGAACTGGTGACTAGTTGTAATAAAATTTGCTGTGCAGATATAAAGAACTTGGCAAACCGCTGGGTAAAGCAAATGAAAATAAAGAAATTCTATTCTAGGGAATATTTTGATTTGCAATTACTTTAAAATCCCCAAACTGCTGTTCTCTTTTCTTTATTTCCCATACGTTTATTTATAAAGCAGTAACACAGCAAAGCAATCAGCTAGAATTATTAAGCATCCAGTTCTGGCCCATGGTCCAGTATGTGGCCCTGCAGCACTGAGTCAGGCACAGTGTTCAGCAAGATGAAACTCCACATGGGACAGTCCTCTCACCCTTGCTCTTCACCCTCTACCACCAGTAATTTCAGCTACTGATCAGAGACCTGTAACCTTCAGAAGTTTGCTCATGACTCTGCAGTAGTTGGATACATTAGAGATGATTAATAAAAAATAATAGAAGTACTTTATTAATCCCAACTTGGGGAATTTAGTTGTTGCAGCCTCCATGTACAATTGTGTTTATAACACAAACAAACAGAACAGTATAAAATTAAAAAT
Source organism: Telmatherina bonti (assembly GCF_933228915.1). Lineage (NCBI taxonomy): Eukaryota > Metazoa > Chordata > Actinopteri > Atheriniformes > Telmatherinidae > Telmatherina > Telmatherina bonti. The sequence goes on from NC_136615.1 coordinate 24,591,482, forward strand.
ATCGGCAAAACAGTTAAGAGGAGATAAGTAACATTGTACGATGTGAGAGTAATAGCCTGGAATGTGCTATTGTCATATATATTAACATATGGTGACATTCGTGATGTTATGTAAGACACAAGGAAGAAGCATTGAACAGTCCTATTGAGGTGGGTAGGAATGATTTCCTGTAATGTCTGAGCCTTTTTGAAAAGGCGCTCCGCTGTCTTACCAGTACAGGGTGGAGAGGGTGGTCAGGGTTATCCAGGATAGACAGCTTGGTGAGAGGTATATAAAAAGAGGAATATAAAATTGTGGCAACTTTATCATGTCATGTTGGCAGAACCATCTGCAGCTCAATGTGGCAAACGCCAACAAACGGACATGCACGGGTCAAGAAAACCAGTGGAGTGAATGTAAACACTGGTGTAGAGGTTATTGAAAATGAACTGGAATTCATCTAGGAAGGTACAGAGACATCTCTATTTCCTGAGGAGGCTGAGGTCCTTCAACATCTGTGGATGATACTGAATATAGTTTATAGGTCTGCAATGATCAATGCCCTTCTTTATGTTGTTGACTGTTAGGGCAGCAGACTAAAGGCAGCTCACACCAACAGACTAAACTTCTAAGTAAAGCTAATCACATTGTGGATGTGAAGCTGGACTATCTGACAGCCACATCAGAGGATGTTGTCCAAGTTAATAACTTTACTGGAAATACCTTCACACCTTTTTTCACAACATGCATGACAACCTCATGTGGCACATTGAACAACAGACTGATTCAACCTCTCTACAGGATGCCACAGGAAATCATTCTTCCCTGTGGCCATCAAACTCTGTGATTGCACTGTCTGCAAGTACACAAAGTCCAACAAGATATAGTCTAATTCAATCTACTTAGTAATAATAATAATCCCATTTAGTTCATTTTAAATAAGTATAACTTCAAAAAACTTGCTTTACTCAGGAAACCAATAGATTGCATCGACGCCTCAACTAACGTAAAGTAGATGTGGCTTGATTTAGAGCTTAAACATTTAATCTTAAAACGATCTTGTTAAGATTTACCTTTTACGATTCAGCAACTACGTCCTGTCTTACAGGGAATACAAAGTTTTTTTTTATATATATATATATGTAATTTTTCTCCATGAGGACAGGTTTGCTTGTATTTGCAGGTTATGACACAAATATCACCAGAACTCTTTGTGGATCAGCTTAATACAGGCTTTTACATAGAAAACTTAAGAGATCTTCAACAAAATAAGGCAACATTGGAGAAGCTGATGAGCACTGCACAAACTTTTTTCCTGGCCTATAGTACAGATGAAAAAGCTCCTTTTAACGACTGCTATGAACAGCAAACGGGGAAAGCATTTCAGCAGAGTATAGCCGTCAGTTTGTCTGTACCGCTGTGAGATTATGTAAGAGGGGGATTATGCAAGTCAGGAAATTCATATTAACACCTGACCTATTGTGGCAATTCTTGCTGATGCTGCAAGTAAGAGATGACCAGAGGGAGGGGCAGGTAGGGAGTAAGACAAAGATATGAGAAAAGTGGAGCAGAGATGAAACTGGAGAGGGGGGGGACAAAGAGGAAAGTGGTGGGGCATTCAGGGCATGGGCAGTGGTCACTACAGCTGGGAATCTCCAACAGCTCATGGTTTCATTTGATTGCAACCCTGAAATGGTAAGGTGTCTTGTTTTTGTCCAGCATTTCAATGTAAACCAATAAACAAGCAATTGACCAAGTATCATCAAGTATATTGGCAGAGCTTCAAGATAAAGTTCTTTTTTTATGTTTTAACAAGTTCAAATGTGAGCGAGCAACTGTTATTTAATGACTATATTCAAAGACTTCAGTGATTAACTACATTTACAGTACACTTTATTATGAAGATTTACTTCTTTTTTTTTCAATTTGTGCATGTCAATGAGGAAATAATTATTAAAAAGCACTTTTAGAGCACATACAAGCTGATCATTTCCACCCTTATTGGGATTCCCATGTTACAGTCCTACATTCATTTTGTAGCTTACAATACTATAGTAATGAACCCACAGTGTGTTGTCAATATAATAGTGATTGTTACATGTTTATTCCTTAATTTTAACGCCTTGTAAAACCTGTTTGGAACTTCTCTTGTATTTTTTTGGCCAAGCCCCCTCACATGCATATACAATGAAAATGACCCTATTCTTCAATGATAAAGAGTCCTTTAAAAAGTTCTAGATGGTGATCTGAATCACTCCCAAAGTTTTAATAAATAGAGTAAAACCAAGACATATTCTCAGGAAAAAAAAAAAAAAAAAAAAAATGTGTTCGATCCAGAAATTTCATCTGCATCTTAAAGTGACACTATTGAACTTTCCCTAATGTCTGTACTTTGGTGCCCCTAACACAGGCAAACTATGCGTCTGTCTTGCAATAGTTTAATTTTGTAGCAATCTCCCAAGGCTGAACTAACCCCCGGATCAGATAAGAACTCATGACTTTCTACTTCAAAAGGAAGTCCATCCACACATCTCCAAAACAGAGCTCAATGGAAGCCCTAAAATTCAGATCCATCTCAATCCTGTAGACAGACCTCCACGTTAAACCAGGAACCCTGCTAGTTTTATCTTGTTCCTGGTAGGAAATGTCTACACAGATAGACTGTGGCACCCTTTTGAAGTTGGACCCTGAGGTAAGAGCCTGTTGTCCGTCACCTCAGGAGGTCCCTTTGTATCCACAGCACACAAAGACCAGATTCCAGAGCAGGAACTTTGAGCTCTGAACTCTCAAATTGCATAAAATCCTGAATGCACCCTCAGCACACCTGGATAAATGGACTCTTCTTCCTTTCTAAATTAATCCAAGACTTTAACCGTTTTCCAGATGTGAAATCCACAGAAGTTAGCAAGTTAGTTAATTTCTGTGATTCCTGTGATTTTGACAGCAGCAAAACTGTTTTTAAGGTTCATGGTTATAAGACTTATTCATACTTCTGCTCATCTATAAATGGATTTTATAGACATGTTTTGAGGTTGGAAAAATGTTAAAGGGGTGCTATTATGGTATTTCAAGTTTTCTGAGCTTTCTACAGTGTTACAGTGTTGAATCCTCATCAGACATGTGAACGGCACTGTTTTTTTTATCACCTAAACTTATGTTTGAGTTTGAGTTCCAGCACTCTCTCCATTTGGTTTCCATGGCGACAAAAAATGTCTCATTTTAGAGAGTTTTTTCTACTTGGAAATCCTTGTGACGTCCCGGGGGATAAGGTTCGGTGATTGGTTACCTTCTTGTAGCGGAATATGCCTCTACTGATTATTAATTTATTAATTACCTTGGAGCACCACTCATCACTTTTAATTAACCTAAGATTCAGGACGATGAGACACCTGAAATAAACTCAATTCAATAAACACCGTCTCAATTTAAAGGAGTAAATTCTAAGAACAAGCGAACCAGAAATTGTGCATTCAGAAATTATGACAAGAACGGATGAATTGATTACATATTTATTGACAATGATGATAAACAACACAGTAGGAGAAACCAAACAGTGAAACAGAGGTTATTTATGGAATGGGTTAATGGATGTCTGCATGGGTTTTCAATTCTGACATTAATAAGGAATGCTGAAATTAATTAAATCAGATGGAGCAGGAAGAAACTGGTTGGAATTAAGCAAAAAAAAAAAAAAAAAAAATGGGATGATTATCTTACTTAAATCTTTGATAAGAATGTGTTCAATAATTCTAAATTTGGATAAGAATTCAAATTTAATTATTTAGTTAAAATTTGAAGTACTGGTTTGGGACATCACAAATGTCAGAGCGCTATCAGATCCTACTTGGACGCTGGATCTCCGGAGTTTGGGGTCGAAGCGGTCTATGCAGCTACTCTGGGCTTCTTGGTCCGTTCAGCGGAGTTCAAGAGCGGCGTGAAGATGATCCAGATTGTCCCAAAAATAGATAGTTCCAGATTTTACGTGTAAAAACGCAGTGGAAAAAGTTGGAGCTACGGTTCTAGTTAATTATTGATCTCGGGAAAAATGACTGGTTACAAATAAACACTTGTTGTACTTTGTCCCGTTTGGAAGAACGGAGAGGTAAAAACTTATAACGAAATAAAACTAAGAAAGAAAGAACAAAAAAAAGAAGAAGCTAAAAAGAAAAAAGAAGCTGAGCAAAAAAGAGAAAAGCTAAAAAGAAAAAGAAGACAAAAGCTAAAAGGGCAAAAGCTGAAAAAGGGAAAAAGCAGACAAAAAGCTGAGGAAGTCAGGCTGCAAATCTAATTTAAACAGACCCGCCTTTTGAACTTCCAGCCAATCATGATTTGCTTCTGTCAGAGGCTGACCAACATTATCCAATCAGGTCAGCTCTAGTTCCTTCCCTCTGCATCTCATTAATGTGAACATGATACTCAAATTCTTTACTTTGTTTCAACTCCAATACACATCAAATCACATTCTTAAGAGTTATGCAGACTCCTCGTTTGCTGGGAAGAAAATCATTAACTTATTGTATTACTTTCACACATGAAAAGATTGGCAGCATGTATTTTTATTAAAGGTGGATTAATTGATTGTCATGACTCGTCCTCATCGGGCAATAAATCCTGAAAAAGAAAACTCACATTTTATTCATTCACATTAGTAGCTTAAGAGAGGTCTGAAGCTTGGAAAACATAATCAACAATTATTTAATGCAGTGTTTATGATTAATATGCGTGTGTGATCAGTTCAAAGAATTAAATCACATATCAAGATAAAATAATGAAAAAGAAGAATTTCAATCAAAACAATTAACCAAAGTTATTTAGACTAAGTTAAATCGGTTAGACAAACTTGTAAAATAAGATCAATGAGGTTAAGCATCTAAAGTTTCCTTTAATTGGGGGAAGAAATTTGAATCTCTTTCCAGTCTCCTTCTCAGTCAGGGAAGGGAGTTGTTCTGGTGCCATGAAGTCTGGTACTTTGATGAAAGGTGTCATTTTTGACAAGAACCAGGTTTGGTCAGATGCGACTCTCGGCTTTCCCCCGACTTGCAACTATAAATTGCGTTCCACTTAGAAACCTCACTTTGTTGATGCAGCTGCATTCTGTAGAGAAGGGAGAGTGTAAATCTCTGAGTGCCGTCCTCCTTTGGGTCAAATGGTCACCCTTCTCATCCTGTGTGGACCAGTCTTACTGCAGAGAGAGAAAGATGGGAACTATTGTTTAATCCAGTTCGAATGTCTTTTAATCCTGGAAGCCCAAGATCATTACATTCTGCTGGTTAACAAGGGCATGTACAAATACATCAGGCGGGTGGCAAACGTCGGATAAAGTTATTTCGAACGATGGCTGGTGAGTTTACCAAAGAGAGACATCCTGCTGCATTTGTTGCTGTGGGTTGCTGTTTTCCACTTCATTTTCAGGGTCTAATTCAGGTTCCAACATGTAGGGCTGTATGCTATGTGTTGACATTGTATTTTGTTTTTTTTGTTGAGTTCATATTAGCCTAATCCCTCTGTTTATGAGATGTTACAATGACGGTGAAAACAGGTGCGGTGCGTGCTCCCGATGTAGTGCAGTGCCGGGAGGCGGGGCTTAATGCGGAAGAGTCTCAATCCACTTGTTTTGCCCACAGGCCGATGTGACAATAACTCAATCAATCCCAGCCCTTCTGGGCTCAGAAATAAAAATAAATTAGCCTGAAATGCACATAATAGTTCCACTTTAAGTTTAACTCCCCAAGAACTTAGTATTTTGACCAAACTTTTAGACCCCATGTCCTGACCCCTGCACTCAGAGTGCCGGCAAATTTAACTGCAGGTCTTCCCGGAACTCGCTCTCTTTTTTTTTTTTTTTTTTTTTTGCTCTTCTCTAGTCTTGTTTTTCTCTTGTCTGGTCTTACTTTTTCTCTATTGTTTTGTTTTCCTCTTGTTTTTCTTGTTCTCTTTTTTTTCTCTTCGTTTTCATTTGATGTTTGCTTTTGTCGTGTTTTTGTCCGTCTGGCGCCATGTTTGTTTTTTGTTTTTTTTTTTATTACAGTAAGCTTGCTCAATTGCTTAACACCAGAAAACCTCATCCAATTATGGCTGAACAATTTTTGCTTCTGACATCATCAAGTCACACTCCGGCCTCCCCAAGACTGTGATCGATAACGTACGGACGACCCGCACGTTACTTGTCCAACGATCCTAGGACTTTGCCGGCACCCGTGACCCGTGGATTCTTATATTAGTTGGTCCAGTTTCAGACATCGAACCAGGCGGTTCCAGGCGAGCTCCTGACTTCTGTGGAGTTCCCCTTTGGACAAGTATCAGGACGACCACTGGATTCTTGTTTGCTGGCCCCCTAAGTTTCAGGTTCTCGACCACAAGGCGCTGAAGTAAGGCCGACCCATTATTCCATTGTCTCCGATCCAGCTGGTGTCTTTGTAAGCAGTAGCTGCCCCTTTTTAAATCCATTCCCCCGGTATCCGCCTGATAGTCTACCCTGACATATTTCGTTAACTTCATTAGACTTGCCATCTTTCCAACCTTCCTAGTTGTGTAAGTTATGTAAGCTGCTTACCTAACTTTACCTTTAATAATTTTATTTTACATTTTTGTTGTTGGCTCGGCTCGAGCTTCCATACTCTCTCTCTCTCTCTCTCTCTCTCTCATCTTGGCTAATTCAGTATTCGAGGCTTGCTGACGCTTTTTCTGGTTTACATTATTAATTTCATTTGTGCCTGATGATTTTAACCGGTGTGGTTTTTAATAAAGTGTGTTATATTTTAAGATGTTGTGGTAGCGTGATCAATTTTTGAGAAGTGATTTGTTCCCTCTGACAAGAACTTACGGTAAGCGTATTCTGAGACTGATGGTTATCTGTTATTAGACAAATATCATTGTCATATTACGGTATTCCCTGCCTGACCGTATAACAAATTTAGGGCTGGGTGGTGCCCCGAGATCGTCCGCTTGTCTAAAGACACAGCGAATTAATAATTAAAAACACCCACTGTTGCTTCGACATTGGATCACAGGTTAAAGCTAATGATAATACGCTACAATTTCCATTAAATTTTATCGCAAAATAGAAGCCAGATTTCTAACGTTTGACAAACAACAATAGTGATTTAAAGGTGTTTCCACTGAACAGAGTTTAACGCAATAGCTTCAGTTCTTGAAAATGTTAGCTACCTCCTCCAGTTGAGGAGGTAGCCACGTAGCGTTGTTTTGGGGATTTCTACTTGCTGCAGAGAATTTGTTACATCTTTTTGAAGCTTTTTTCCCTCATTTTCATTCCTAAAACTCTGAACTTTGCTGTTTTTTCTTCCATTTTCACGGGAAATTAACTGGTCAGGACCTCCTTCATCACATCCGGGGAAACATAAATGTGTAAAAAAGTGTTTCCATTGCACTTTTGCAATATATTTCTGTGTTAAAACTTCTGAAAAAACCCTCCTGAGAGGGTTAGTTTCTTCTTTGACACTTTTCGAAATGTAAATGTTTCCATTTTTGTATTGCGATATTTTGTTTTCACACAAATTTAGGTATAATGGAAATGCATCTTATCTGTGTGTTTTTTTGAGTTCTCCAGTAAGAAAGTCAGTCAGTCATTGATTCTTGCTTTGTCACCTTCTCTCCTTCATTCTCCAAAGATGTCCCCTTATATTTCTTTGGTGAATCAGCAAAAGTGCAACGACCAGTGAGTTGATATCCATTTGCTAGTGTGTGACATGCTACCACAAAGCAATATACAGCAGTCACGTGATGTAGAGGTTTTTGGGGGGTTTTTTTCTTTTTTTTTTAGCTTTATGACCGAGCAAAGACAGCACCAGGAATATGTAGCGATCTTGGCCTCCCAGGATTAAAAACATTCGACTGGATTAAACAATAGTTGTATTTCTTTCTCTGCAGTAAGATTGGTCCACACAGGACGAAGAGAGAGTGACCATTTGACCCAAGAGGCAGGGTGACACTCAGAGATTTACACCTTTACTCCCTACAGAATGCGGCTGTGTCAACACGAAGGATTAAAGCACATCTAACAATTTATGGTCGCAGGTCGGGGGAAATGCCGAGAGTCGCATCTGACCAAACCCTGGTTCTTGTCAGAAATGACACTTCTAAGCCAAAGAACAGACTCCATGGCGCCAGTCAGACCAACAACTTGACGGAGAAGGAGACAGAAGGAATCCAAACTTCTTTCCCCAATTGAAGGAACTGATCTAACTTAGTCTAAAAGCTCTGGTTAATTGTTTTGGTTGAATTTCTTCTTTTCCATTATTTTATCTTGATATGTGATTTAATTCTTTGAACTGATCACACACACACATTAATCATAAACACTGCAGTAAATAATTGTTGATTATGTTTTCCAAGCTTCAGACTTCTCTTAAGCTACTAATGTGAATGAATAAAATGTGAGTTTTCTTTTTTTTAGGATCACCCAATGAGGACGAGTCATGACAATTAATTAATCCACCTTTAATAAAAATACATGTAGCCAATCTTTTCATGTGTGAAAGTAATACTATAAAATGCTTTCCTTCCCCAGCAAACGAGGAATCTCCATAACTCTGAAAGAATGTGATTTGATGTGTATTGCGGCAGACAAAGCAAGGAATTGAAAGTATCCTGTTCACATTAATGAGATGCAGAGGGAAGGAACTAGAGCTGACCTGATTGGATAAGGTTGGTCAGCCTCTGACAGAAGCAACTCATGATTGGCTGGAAGTTCGAAAGGCGGGTCTGTTTAAATTAGACTGGCAGACCAACTTCCTGGCTTTTTCTCCCCCTGAGTTTTTTTTTTCTTTTTCGTCTCCTCTTAAAGTTTCTGCTTTTCTTTTGTCCTCTGTTTAGTTCTTTAGCCTTTCGTCTTCTTTTTCTTTTGTTATTTCATTATAAGTTTTTACCTCTCCGTTCTTCCGAACGGGAGAAAGTACAACAAGTGTTTATTTGTAACCAGTATTTTTCCCGAGATCAGTAATTAACTAGAACCGTAGCTCCAACTTTTTCCATTACGTCTTTACACGTAAAATCTGGAACTATCTATTTTTGGGACAATCTGGATCATCATCACACCGCTCTGGAACTCCGCTGAACGGATCCAGAAGGCCAGAGTAGCTGCGTAGACCTACATCTTCTGACGCTCCAGGGATCCAATTCCCCCGGAAACGCGCCGAATAGGGGACCAACCACCCGCTTCGACCCACACTCCGGATTCAGCGTTCAAAGTAGGATCTGATAGCGCTCTGACATTTGTGATGTCCCAAACCAGTACATCCAATTCTAATTAAATAATTAAATTCGAATTCTTATCCAAATTTAGAATTATTGAACACGTTCTTGTCAAAGATTTAAGTAAGATAATCATCCCGATTTATTTGCTTAATTCCAACCAGTTTCTTCCTGCTCCATCTCATTTAATTAATCTCAGCGTTCTTTATTAATGTTATAAATGAAATTCCATGTTGACAAATTCATCATACCATCTCACCAATAACATCTCTCCATCATTGCTCATTTTCACTGCTGTATGTTTACCATCATTGTAAATAAATATGTATAATCAATTAATCCGTTATTGTCATAATTTCTGAATGCACGATTTCTGGTTCATTCGTTCTTAGGATTTACTCCTTTGAAGTGAGACTGTTTATTGAATTGAGTTTATTTCAGGTGTCTCATCCGCCTGAATTTTAAGTTAATTAAAGGTGATGAGTGGTGCTCCAAGGTAATTAATAAATTCATAATTTGTAGAGGCTATTCCGCTACAAATATTTATAACAAAAGTCTGTGTATCAATAGGCGCACTGAAATTTAAAGTCAGAAACTTATGTAGAGTAGCCTAAAGAAAACAGAACAAAAAAAAGGAAAAGCCATAAATGTAAAATTACCCCTTGTACAGATTTGTGTCACGATCAAAGCAGAACATTTCCCTTAAATAAGAAGCAGTGGATATCACAGATAGAACAGTCCTGAAATTCACAGATCTTTGACAAATAATTACACCCCTTTAAAATGTGTTATGAGAAAATCAGTTAATTGTGACTACAGTGTTAATTCACTTTTTAAGACTTTGCTTACTAATTTGCAGAAAGGTAAATCCAGAAAATTTTCTTGATTTGATATATAAGAAATACTGTCAATGTCCTAAAACACAAGACAGCAATCACAAGATTGAATTTAACATTAATCATCAATAATTTTGTTCTTTAAATGCCAAACATGTCTTCTAAATGTCTCCATTTTGCACTGACTGGAAAATGCAGTAAAAAAAAAAAAATGTAATGAAGACATTTGTTAACTTCAGAAATGCTTCTGTAAGATGAAATCTCAACAGGTGCTATTTATATCCTACAGATGTACTCCAGGCTTTAGCTCAGTAGCCTGAAAGCAAATACATCATCAGATGATGCAGCTTAATGTGTGTGTGAATTTTGTCTGCTTGTTTAAGGAACAATGTGTTGCCAAGTCATGGAGTCATTTTTTTCCCCTCAGTCAGCTGATTCAAAGAGAACACCAGTAAGATATAAGACTTAAAACAGCTGGCAGTAAATGAAAGTATGCTGCTAAGAAGGTATGTGGAAAAGAGATTAATGTGAGCGGCATGGACTTTCAACAGCAGTTAATTCATTGCCCTGTATTGAGGCTCAGTTAAAGTCATAAATCTGAAATACATTAACCAGCCAATTACAAACATGATGTCTGTTTCAACTCATCATCTTTTCATTTATATTTTGCAAAAACCCACTGGCTTGTGCAGTGAGCAGCTAATAAACACATGTTCCAATCACGGGCCCAAAATAAAAGATTTTTTTTTCTTAGTGAAAGTGAGGTAGTGTGAGATAAGTCCTACCAATTTTAGAACCCTCACAGGTCATCATCAGCATAAAATACATCAGTATGTAGGTGTCTGTGGCTTTGAGCACCTGTGTTTGTGAACTCTGGTTGAGCCTGAGGGGCAGCAGACAGAACGGCAGGAAAGAAGATAAGCTGCAGTGACCTCTCTCCTCTCCTCTCCCTCTTTGCCTATTTAACCTTCCTGTCTGACCCATGGGAAGCATGCTTGCTATGCTGTGCACTCTGCAGTCAGCGTGCTAGCTGCACATGCTACACAGAGATGCGAAAGTGGTTGTGTTTGTATGTTTAACTGTTGTTTGGTGAAATGTACCATTTTTTTTTTCTATCAGACTTGTTTATGTTTTTAAGTTTTGTAAATGTATCTTGTTTGTGAAAATGTCTTCATTTTGAGCAGTTTGATGAGAATTATTTTAAACAGGTGCAATTTTTTTCTCACCTATAGCTTAGGATAGTTAAGGCCCTGAGGCTTTCCATGTAAGTAACAGGTTTTATAAAATCGTAGGCCACTATTTTAGGTATACCTCCTCAATTGCTTGTGAACAAAATAGCTGATTAGCCAATTAGTTTGTGTCAATTTAGGTATTTAGTCATGTGGACATGGTCAAGATGGTTTACTAAAGGCCAAACCTATCATCAAAATGGAGAGGAAAAGAGATCTGGGTACTTTAAATATAGCATGGTTATTGGTGCATGTTAACAAAAAAAATGCATAATCAATGTCAAAGATTGGAGGGGAATGGGCAGACTGGTTTGAAGTAACAGAAAAGTAACCGTTACTCAAATCACCGCTGAATACAACCAAGGTATGGAGAATACCATCTCTGATTTCACAGCTTGTTGCACTTTGAAGCAGATGGGCTAGAAAACCACACTGTGCTGCTCAGCTGAGAAGAGGGAAATTAGGCTACAATTTACACAGGCTTTCTGAAATATAACAACAGAAGAAAAATCTTTCCTAGTCTAACTCTTCTCAATTTCAATTCTCCATGTTCAGACGGAAGGAGCAGAATTTAGGGACATCATGAGCATGGATTCATCCTGCCTCTTCTCAGTGGAGCATGATGGTGGGGGTAGTGTAATGATATGGAAGATATGTTTTGTCAACTTAAGAGTCCTTTAGTAGCAACAGTACAAGGTTCAAACACCACAGCCTACCTGAGAATTGTTGCTGATCAAGTCCGTCTTTTTATACAATAATACAAAACTCTTGTCATCTTTCATAAGTCCAGGAGACTCTGTTCGTCTGGGTGGGGAATTGAAAAAAAACATGTTATACTGTGACTGGTTTTAATTGTTTTCACACTGCACTTTACTAAAGTGGACCAAACCACCTGGACAGTGTCATGCCGACACAACAATTGCTCACTAGTGGTAGTATTTCTCAAAATAACTGCTGACCAAAAGGAAAAAACATAAAATCCTTCTCATTGATTTGCCAGGACCAAAAATTGCATCTTCACATTAAGTATACAACAGAACAACAAATGTATGCAGTCCTGGAGTTTTTGTTTTTACTTTGGTGTTCATTGCTATATATATGTGCTACAACACATCTTACATCACTTCCTCTGGTTCACTGGAAAATTGGTTTGCATTCACACCCCAAGCAATCACACCAAAGTTCACTTGCAAACCAAGACTCCCGGTTTTCAAATGAGAGTTGGGTCTGTGCCAGAGTTTAAATGCTAATTCACACTGCTCAAACCTTGAAAGTGGACTAGAGTTTGTTTAAAATAAAACAAACAGTGTCAGTGTCAATGCACCCTAAAAACTGATTTCTTGAATTGACTATGCATTCACTGTCATTATTCATTGGGGTCACCAAATCTTAATCTAACAGAGCAGTTTTAGGATGCGATAAGAAAAACACAAGTAAAACAGCCTTTTGGGGTATCAGGTAGTTAAAGAAATTCACCTCATTTATAGACTAAAAGCCCTGGCCTGTGGCTTTTTTTGCAACTCACTAGACCTGGTAATCACACACTTTAAAAATAAAGCTCACTGTTATGAGGAGAAAGTGGAATATTTGCCATGAGCATTATTTTTCCTGAACGGTTCCTGACTGTATATTACCTTTCTTTTATTTTCTTGTGTTTTATGTTTTCCTCACTTAATTCCTTCCATTTTATTAGCCTTCAAAATAAGTGTTGTTTTATGATATTATAACATACACATTTAATAGGTTGGATAAAATTATCTGGATGAGTGCTAACATTCATAGAACCATGTTAGACATAAGTATTATCATCCATAGTTGTTACAAAACCGAATGGTTTTTCCAACTTTCAAAACTTTTAAAATCAATTAAATGACAGTGACTTTTATCAAAACAGAACTCTGTTTATATTGAAACAGCTCTTAAGGAAAATAATTCTGCTATATTTTATGGGGCTTGCATTTTGTCCCAATTATGGAAATCATTTTATGTTCTCACCAAAAACAGTGCAAAGTCTCTCACATTAATAGGCCTTTCCCAATTGTGTGAAAATCCACTTGCTATAGCAGTTTTTATATGTGTTTTCATGCATATGTATGTGTGCATGCTGTTAATTAACTCACCATCAGTCAGCCTTGCAATGCAAGGAAATTCACTTGTCAAGAAAGTGGCATGTTACAACACATCAGACACATGGGATCCCCAGCAGGAGAAAAGTAATGGAGTTCACTGGCCTGTGTACATGCACACAACTAGCCATAGATGTTTATGTTTCTCCATGGGGAAAAGTACTGACATAATACAATTGCAATACCCTGCTAGAACTCTCCTACTCTTATTTTAACCTACATTTTTAAATGATAGTTTTCCAGGTGTAGACAGGCCAATATATCCTCCCTCCCTGGTGAATCCCCATGTCTAAATGATACAATGATCCTGGCAAGGCAGCTTGCAGTACAGAAGCTTTATGCAATGTCTGTTCACAGATACAGAATAAAACACCAGGTACAAAGCAGCCATGCAGCAAAAAAATCAAACAAACAAAACCAACAACAGACAAATATCCTGATAATGCAATACCTAAACTATTACAAATATGCGTTAGTCTTATCACGAGAAACATTTTAACCAACACAAACAGTTTTTCATAAACCTCACAAGTCTTCTCATTTTACTAATTTCAGCACATGCTGTGCCAGGTGAAAAACTCTACTACTGTGTGTCTTAAGCACAAACCCAGAAGTTAGCCTACTTGCAGTTAATTACTAAATTTTCAAGTAAACCATGCCCAAACTGGCAGGCTGCTTAAGAAAAGCATTTTTCCAATAAAGTCCAACACCAGAAGGCAAAACAGCTATCAGCACAATTGACAGTATTTTATTTTTTTTAGCATAACATACCAACAAATTTAGTTAATTTAGTTAGCCATTTGAAAGAGGGTATATGCAATGCCAATGTAAACATGGTTTATGTGTGTGTGTGTGTGTGTGTATATATATATATATATATATATATATATATATATATATATATATATATATATATTCATTCATTCATTTTCCGAACCGCTTATTCCAATTCAGGGTCGCGGGGAAGCTGGAGCCTATCCCAGCCGGCTTTGGGCGACAGGCAGGGTACACCCTGGACAGCTCACCAGTCCATCGCAGGTATATATATATATATATATTCATATATATATATATATATATATATATATATATATATATATATAAAGATAGCTTTTTTAGTTTAAGTGCTGGCTACATAGGAAACATGTCTAAGTAGAGTCCTACCGACCGCCGGCCATATTCTCACCTTTTGCAGAGGAACACTAAGACGTCTCAGGACCAGCCAAGAAACAGAATTCCTCCAGTGAGTTTAAGGTCCGCCCTGAGGCTTTTAGCTGCTGAGACGTGTCTAAAAGAACTTCCATGGGAGTCATATGCCACCTCTTTTGGATTCTTTTAATGAGGAGGAAAATCCTACATGATCAAGCTTATTACAACATGGGTGAGAGCAGCTACTTTCTAAAAGCCACTAGTATTTGTAGTCATGCTGTTTCAGTCCCTACCAGCAGCTTGGGACAATGGTTAACAGTTGGAATAAAAATAAAGTGATGAAACTACAACTTAGATTTATAACAGCTCTAAGTGTTAGCCACCGACACAAAACAGGAAAAAGTAAATGTAACCATCCTGTTCTACCTCTATTATGTCTTACACCTGTTCAAAATACGTATTGTATGCTTTGTTTTGGGCTGCTATTTAACTTGCAATGTTGAGACATTCACATGACTTTTCACTCTCACATAAATAACTAACTAAATCAAATTTGCTATATATGATATTCAGCACTTGGCTAAATTTTAAAATCAGGCCCAGTTTAAACTTCAAGATGATGATTTCCTTCATTTCTGTAATCCTCCGTAGGAGTACATAAAAGTGTTCAAACCACGTGCTGATGCAGCGTGACTCTGTGAATCATACATCTCAGACAAATATTCTTTTATGTTCATATTTATATCACTTACCTCAAGGGTTAATGAGCTATCAAGTCTAAAATTGTAAGTCAGCTATATTTATATGACACTATGCCTTGCCAGATAAATCTTTAAAAAAAAAAAATAAAAAAATAAAAAAATAAAAAAATAAAAATTCCCAAATGTGTCTGAGCATGCATTTTAGGTTTTTTCAACACTTAATCTCCTTTCTGCCTCTTCAGCAGCAGGAGCACTTACATTGGGCTTCCATTCAATCATGCATTGCATTTAATGTTAAACTTAACACCATCATTTTCATTTCTACATTTAATTACTAAATAGCGTTTAAGAAAGTTGCCTTTTAGCCAAGCAAGTAATAAATTTAGAAACCTCACCATCCTTGTAATTGACTGTTAATATTATTATTGAGTGATTTTGTCACTGTGTGTAAAGCCATGGAGAAATTAGGACAGGGAATAAAGTGGCTAAGTTAATGACTTTGAAATGATGGGGAGCACACCTCAGGGGAAAAAAATTATATTTGGAGGCAAATAACTAGATTTCTGGCTCATAACATTTAACTTTACACAGACCTCATATTGCAGTGAAAGTGCAGTCACAATTACACTGAATGAAACATTTATCTGGATTTGATTTTTCTTTGTGTCATTTTGTGCTGCAGAGATACATGTATGTGACTGACATGGCACTGTGGTGTTGAATGTTTTATTTATTTATTTTCTGTACAGCATGCCCACACACGCCCACCCACACGCACACACACACACACACACACACACACACACACACCTACACACACAGTGGCATGTATTACAGCTACTGTGAACTCATAAACTACATCAGTAACAGCAATTTTTTTTTTTTGCCGCAAGGTGAATATAGTGCATGTAAACATCTGACACTGACTCAGTCACCTCCCCCACCACCACCGCCAAACACACACACACACACACACACACACACACACAGACACACAGGCATACAATAAATAAAGACCTAACTTGTATAAGATAAGAGTACAGAGTCATAACCAGCCAGATATTTCAGCAGTTCTTTTTTACTGTAAATAAAAAAGGTAGAATTTATGTAATCATCTATCTCTGTGTTTGTCAGTAGAGTGACAAGGTCAAAAATCTTGCATTATCCTGACCATTTTTGATTAGTTTCCTTCATTGAAATGACACAGCTTAGAGGGAGACAATGGGTTAAAATTTGTTTCATGACAATGTTTCTACCTCCTTCTCTTTTAATAGTAACTTGGATTTTAGAAGAGAAAAACTGGATTTTTTTGCATCATAAGATCACATAAGGGTAAAACATTACACTTATTAACCTTTAAAATTGGTCTTTCACCAAATTGGACTACTATAATTGTGATTACACACCTTGAACCTTGAACAACAGCCATAAATTGCAAATGCAAGAAAATGTAGTAAAAATGCTACATGTACGTAAAACTATTGTGCCACAAAACAATTAGTGGTTTTTCTTTTTTTTTTTTGTTTTCATCATATCGTGACATCACTATGAAAATCAAGAACGAGTCATGCTTTCCTAAGAAAGAAAAGAGAATCCCTCTCTCAGCACCTTCGTACTCTTGTTTTATGTTGTTCTTGGCTTGGGATCTTACTCATTCCTCTTCTTTCGCAACTTCCTTTCATCAATCGTCGTCTTCCCATCTTTAATTTGCATTTGTGTGCATTCCTGATTAGCCCACACCCCTCCCTTCCCAAGTGCACTCTCTTAGTTAATCATTTTGATTAGATCAATCAATATCACAAAGTGTAATCGCACAACAAAGCATTTCCTCAGCGAGCTGAATGGCTCAGCACAAACTCAACAAACTCTTGAGTAAACAGAACTAAAGAAAGGCTTTGGTATAAAATCATATTATTGCATTGTGCAAGCAGTAATAGTAAAAAATTGCAAATGCTATTGGCCGTTTGGGTGTCCTTACATACCAGTAGCAAGTTATTAACTGAAGCTGCAAGTAATATTTGTTACTATTAAAATATTTCTTTTTGGTCAAACAAGATAAAATACTTTTTTTCAAATATGTATATTCAATTATTCATTTTATGAATTACATGATCCTCATCTTGTCTATTTTCTTGTGATTATGATATATATATTTTTTTATTTCATAATCGCCCATAGCCTCAGTTCTCAGCCCTCGAAAGATAAAACAAATTAGTTGAGCAGAATCTTACAAACTTATGAAACATGACTTTGAAATGTGAGCTACATTCAAGTGTATTGAATGTTTTTTTTGTTTGTTTTGTTTGTTTGTTTGCTTTTTGCATTGCATGCAAAGCATGATCACCAAACCTTTTAGGTGGGGCAAATTACATGATTATTTTATTAGGTGTCATTCCATTTGTAAGTCCTACTGACAAAACTAACATTTTGCAAAGATTGTAGAATTCATAAATTCTTTGTATCTTGGATTGGTATGAATAACTCCTAAGATGACTAATGTTCTTCAGCACAAACCTTAAGAGGAAAATGTAACTTTTTTTCATTCAGTAACTATTCAGCAACAAATTACAGCCTAGCTGGATTGAGCAATATAAAAGCCACAACACAATTAAAAAAGCAAATACATTCAACAATTAGCCACAGTAAAACATAAAAGCTGCAATGGAAAATAATGTCGCTTTTTTATTTATTTGTTTTTTTGGTATGTATACGCCGCGTGCAATGTATGAGAAGCAAAACTATCTGGAAGACTTGAAGAGTAAGTGGGACACTAACGATAAATAATATTTATTATTTTTAGTGTGCAATATAATAAAGGATCACTGTGACGTGTAAATCAACAGTTGCCTCCTGTTAGATGTAGAAACTACCATTGCCGCTAGCGTCCTGTCGCATAACTTTCACTGTTGCCTATTTTCTGTGTAAAATTAAAAAAAAAAAAAAAAAAAAACAAAGAAAAAGTGTTGTGGCTTTTGGTATTGCTTTGACATACTAGATGTTAAGGTTTTGCGGGTTGTAGGGTGAGTCGGCAGGAAATGAGTCGACAACAGGTTAAGGGGAAAAGGAGCAAAAACTGCTTTATTATGAGTCCAAGCTTGGCTAGTCAACACTGACTGAGTCATGAAGCCTTTCCTTGGAAGAAAAGTCAACAATCTGGCAACAACTGAATGCAGCCTGGCTCTTATGTAGGATGAGCTGACAAGTTGCAGGTGAGTGGCTTCCCCCTTTACCCCAGGTGAGCACAATCTCCAATCAGGGCACTTGTATTGCCAGTTGGATCTCTGAACAGAAAAAAACAAGACATAACAAAACAAGACATAAAAAGCATCTCAGATACGAAAATCCATCTAATTTTGGTAAATGTTAATGTTCATGAAGTGGTCATGGGTTTCCAGTAGCATTTAGGAGAATAAGGGGGCATAAGGAGAAAAACCAATGCTCTCCAAGAAAAACAAGATTGTCTCACTATACTTAGCTAAAGGTCACATTAGAAAAGGTTAAGAAAAAAACAAAAACAAAGAAAATGTTAAAAAAAAAATGTTTTGTGGAAAGTTGGGATCAAAATAGAACATTTAGGTTCAAAGGAAGGATTGTAGTTGAAGAAACACCAACACTAAAGCAGAAGACCCCCATCTGTAAGACAGTTTACGCAGCATACAAACCAAGCATCATGGTTTGGCCTTTTTTCTGAAAATAAACAAATGGCAGCTTATTATCATTGGAGCAATGACAACTGACTTATGGCAATGAATAAGAACATTCATTCATCATCATAAGCGCTCAATCCAATGAAGGGTCACAGGGAAGCTGGAGCCCATCCCAGCAGTCTGTGGGTGAAAGGCAGGGTGCACCCTGGACAGCTCGCCTGTCCATTGCAGGGCTAAATAATAACATAATTAAAAAAAAAAAATTCTGGTAATCTGTCTGAATTTCAAAAGAGTGTTGTTTATGCAGCCAGACAGTGACTCTATGTCCAGAACTTGTTCTATCAAAGACATGTTCTATCAGTTACATGTCGCCTGCAGATGGCTACATTAGGAATATTTTGTATATTTTGTATGAGTGAAGAGGATACTGGTGGAACTTATAGTGCTCAAGCAGTTGTGATTTTGACTCCAGCATGAGTGGTTGAGAAACTGCCTCACTGGTGGAGGACCACCACAACTTCAGCTTTTACCTCCATGTGCTCCATCTCACTATGTTATATTTACCTTTAGCCCTTACTTTTAGGTCCAGGTTTGAGCTACTATTGGTGCTGTTCTCAACTTACAGGGGGGGGCATATACGTTATGCGAAAGGCATCGGTAGTGATGGCAGCCTGGGCCCTTCTGCAGCAATGTGAGGGCTAATGATGAAATTGGCCATTTGCTTTTCGTATGACCTGGCACTATGAAAGAGGCCACCTGTGTGGAAATCAGGGATGCACATGAAAATATTCATAAAATGTCCCTTGATGATAACAGAAATTGTATGTGAGGGTTTAATGCAGTGTGTTACGGCTGCTGCAAGATGCTACCTTTCACGCGCCCTCATCTTAGAAGCAAATTCACCTGGGTTTAACAAACATGGTACATTTTCTGGGGGTATGTACAAATGTATGCAGCATATGTATTGTAGTCAGCAGTAATGCAAGGTCAACAGAACAGGACTGAAAACAGTCAGGGGGAAGCAGTGGGACTTCCTGAGAAGTTGCAAGTGTAAGGGGAAGTGTGAAAAATGTTAATCTATTCAGCAAGCATCCTTGGAGTTCGCTCTGTGGGGGTGTTAAATATAAAAGAACAAAAGAAAACAATAAAAGAAAATCTTATTATGACAAGAATTTAGTTTTTTTTCAGTTAAAGACTTTTTCAGGCTGTACGTTTAGAGCCTGTGGCTCCTTGTGGGACTTTTGAAAGTTTACCTGCTTTTAGTGCAAATGTCCCTTTAGGTGCTTTGACATAGTGTGATGGGTGGAAAAGGGAAACAAAAAGCACTTTCTTCCTCCCTTGTTTACACCCTCATTATACCCGGGTAGAATACCTTTCAGCAGATAAAAAAGGAGGTTAAAAGGGGAGGGAGAGAAAGCAGGAAGAAAGAGAATATAAATGAGAAGGGGAGAAATTAAGCCACAGGAGGGACACAGGTTTATATGTGGGGGGAGAGAAGAGAGAACGCAGGAAGGGGCAGAGGGGAAGAGGCACTAACCGAGGTAAAGAGCAGGTTGTTGGCTGAGCTCCAATAAGCTCATTGAAGAAGATCATACTGTCAGCTTGGATCACTGTGACAGACAGCAGACCTACCTCTTGGGGGCCTTCTAAGTCACATGCACATGTGCACCCAGAGATGTACACAAGGACAGATGCAGACCCACAGAAAACATGAACACATGTGTACCCACACCCTCACGATTTAAATTAAAGCTATGCAACACATATCTGGTTACACCAGGTTGGCACCATTAAAGGACCAAGAATTTCTCTGCAGAATGTTTCAGTGCAGGTTGATGCCGTTTGATATAATTCAGTGTTTGTGTAAGTTATACACATTTCTTTTCCATTCTGAATTAAAACAAGCATCCATGCTTTTCCAGGTTCCTAGTATGACAATAACAGAAGCATCCATTACTTTGATTTACCTGTAATTTCTATTTACTCTAATGTGTCATTTGCAAACTGTGATTGTGGGTGAATATTCTGGTTCCAGCGGTATATCTGAATAGGACATCCAGCAAATGACCCCAGCTTATGCTCTAAGATGTCACAGAAATCTTTAATTGACTTTAGGATCTCCATCATAGCCTCAATCAATGGACTTTTAACCTTAAAATCAAACCATCGACCCATTATGATGCAGTCAGATCCAGTCAAATGCAAATACATCTTTATTGGTAAAATGTATATGTAAACCTTATAGTTGAGCCTTTACACTCCTTATATACACAGACATGCACATGAAACTAGAATTTTAAACATTATTCATACACGGCTCACACGAAGCAACATATTCCCTCTTGATCCACTCATGGTACCAAACTACAAGCATGCACAAAAAGAGGAGCCTGGATTTTGTAAGCCCATTATAATTTACTATAATTCTGCATAAATGATAAAATATATAATCAGATTTCCACAGATCTGTGGATAAAAAGACATAAATCAAAGTGAGGCAAAAAAAAAATCTAATTTTTGTTTGAAGAAAGAATACACCTGTGTAAGTGATGTGAGCTCTCAACCTAACTTTCCTACACACTGCCTTAAAAAAAAAAGTTCAGTCCACACAGAAAAGCTTTAACTGTGGGATGTTGATGGGTGTCCTGCTTGCTGCTGGTCATTCTTCCAACATTTCTACTGGGTTAAAGTCAGACCTTTGACCTAGCCATTCTAAAACATTAACTTTATTCTGCTTGAACTACTTTTTGCTTGAACAACTTGTGCGCTTGGGGTCATTGTCCTGTTGCATGACCCACTTTCTTTTCATTCTTAGTTAACTGAGAGTGTTTTCCTCTGTTTCTCTTCTCTTACAAAGATACACTCTGACAAACCAGTTGTAAGGCTTAGACTTGTATAACTCCATGTTGTTTAAACAATACAGTGCAAGTTCCAACATGATTATTCCCATTTCGATTTATAATCAATCAGATTTCATCTTCAGATTATCTGACGGTATAAATACTATTAGTTTCCAGTAAACTTCACAATATACAGTCCATTTCAATTCAGTCTGATTTCATGCATTACAATTACTATTGAAACAAATTAAACTGATTGCATAATTCATATCAACCAATTTTATATTGTGATTCTAAAACATCACATTGCAATAGAAGATAGATGTGTGGATAAAGTAATGGGTAACAACCTTAAGCCACTTTCAGATATTCAGAAGTTGGATTGTTTTCTCAGCCAATAAATCACAAAAAACACAAACTTTGAGAACAGCTGGATGTTGAGACAAATGAATGAGCACACAGACAGACTCACACACTAAACTGCTTCATACTTGGGAAATAATTTGGCATGAGCTAGCTTTATATTCTTACCTCAGCTCCCCCATTGACATGCATTATGTGTGAAATTGTCCTTGAAAGGAACCAGCTAGAAATGTCCTCATCTTCCAAAAGGGATTTAAATAAAATTGTGTAATAATATATTATTTTAATTCCATGTAGTTTCTGATCCAGATGAAGATTCATACAAGAAACAAACTAATTTGCATGGTCATTCATGGATGTCTCTCCTGCAGGCACCGTGCTTCTGCTTCACTTCTGCGTAATAAAATCCCACGAAAGACGTCCGTCTCCGCTCAGTGTAACTAGATGTGTAAACAACATCTTTTGCTCTCTAACTAGCCTCTTTTTTTGTGATAATGATGACACCTCTGACCTCCCACGGTCCAACCTGTCCTCCAGGCTGGTGTTACCAACCAAAGCTGGAGTTGCACTGCAAGAAAAATCCTGGTAGAACCCTTATCAACCAGCTGGAAAGCCTGATGGGAATGCTGGTGGAGCGAGGTGGGAACTTAATCTGCTCTTTAGAACATCCAAGCTAAAAAAAAACCATTTGTTTCTGCTACTCACTCCTGCATGTGTATGAAGGGTAGAGATTATTTATGTATTGAAGTTGGTGAATCTGTATCTTTTAAATACCGACAGCAAAGCCATTACTGGGCAGCATCACGGCTCAACGAACTCTTCCCAGACCTCCTCCTGGCCCGATTAATTATACGTCATTTACTTCTCTGCACCAGATTCCCTGCCGTCTGACTTGCTCTCGGGGTGTGATCAGATTATGGATTTCCCCTCAGATCTTTTGTATGTGGACTGCCACGGTTATTTCATTTGTACATAGCAGCATGCATGAAGCTTACGCTGTGAAAGTCATCACTCTTAAAATGAAAAAAAAAAAAAAAAAGTTCTTTGTACAGAACAGCACTATCTGTTCACTGTAAAAGCTGCACCTAATCACATTCGGACATAGCTTTAATGACCAACAAAGTAAGCATTCAGGCAGAAGGTCAGCTGTTAAAAGCTTGTCAGGTGCTTATTATTAAACTACACTTTGAAAACTGCTGTTATCCTGTTATTCCAATGTAAGTTAGCCCTCTGCAAACATGAATGCTCCAGCCCACATCTCAGGCTGTCTTTGTGCTTGTCTATGCACTGCATGGAGTTCTTTAATTCTGACCGAGAAAAATACTAAATAAAAATAATAAAAAGGAAAAAAAAAAAGAAATTGCGCATGAGATGGGATTTATACAGCAGCACAGTTTGTATGTTGATATTATGGATATTTCTATTCATGAAGCATCAAGCATCTGTGTGTTGATCAAATATCTGATTCTGATAGAAAAAGTACATCTGGAAAATAAAAACGCCTATGGAGATTGTCAGCAGTATGCATCAACATAACCAGTGGCATCAGGTCATATTTCAACCTGGCAGAGCATGATCATCTCAGACAACATGAAGTTCAACATTTGCAAAAAGAAATAAAAAACAACAACAACAACAAAAAACAGGGGGTTGGGTTGAGGGGGTGCACATATGGCTGTTATTGTCTCAAGAATGTAAAAGGAGTTTCGGATAATAAAATGTGAATGGCTTATTACAGTGACATTAATCCATGTAGAGCACAAAATAACAAAAAACATTATGAGCCGATGTTATAGATTGTATCTGGTGGAACCAGGTGCATAAGATCATAAAACATAACACGTTTTTTGTCTTTGCACCTTCAATGCAGGTGCGCATCACATTCTGAAAATACTGGATCCTTTTAAAGTCAGTTTACTCCAATTATGTTGGTAGTTTCTCGTCTTGGACTCGCTTTTGTCAACCCATATTGTTGTAATTCTGTCTCTTTCAGGTACTTTGTACACTTGTTTTTCATCTGCTTTTTGTCATTCTCAAGACATTATTGCCTCATCTTGGTAAATCTACCAGCCTTCTGACTAATTGGGCCTGTGTGTGTGTGTTAGACCTTTTTATGTCATCTCTTCATGGTTAATAACAGCAATCCAAATACAAAACAAGGTCTGAAAAGAATCATGTAAATTTAAAATGTCATTTTTTTGCATCTGTTTGCTCATCCACCACAAGTGTCAAAACAAGCTCTTCTCACAGTATGGTGAGGATAAAAACGAAAAAAAAAAAAAGGATGGTGAGAATAATACAACTGTGCATTAATCACTTCAGCTGTTTCCACATGGTATGAAAACTAAAATATACAGCATGTTGCGGCAATCTGAAAAGATTATATTAATAAAATATATGAAATTTAGTGTTTGACCATGACGGGATACACCCGAGGTGTTTCAATCTTATTGTTTTCTTATCTACAACAGCAGTATGAGTGGCAGAGAAAAAAAAATGGGGAAAAAAAGGGAAGTAAATGTAAAAGACAGGCAGTTAATACAAAAGTGAAAAACTGATTGGGAGTGTGCAGGGATTTAGAAAAAAATCACTTTAACCACACATTGTTGTTGTTTCAGAGGCCACACAGCTAATGACTAAACAGTCTCCGGCTGGGTACTGTTTTCTAGAGAGAACATCTGCTCCAAACATTAATTGGACTGTTTTGCCAATACTTGCATAGCCCTGTGAGCTAATTGGAATTGCAGTCTGTCAGAAAAATCAACTTTGCTGCACTAAACATTAACAGGTGGCTCTATCCTTTCATAGATGTCTGGCTGTCCTTCTCTCTAATCTTTTCACCTTAACATAAAGTGTGACTTACTGATTTTTTTTTTGTGCATGCATACCACAATTAACATACACGCTCGTAATTTTGTATAAACACACAGAACATCCCATCCCTGGATTAAGCCGAGCTGTGATCTGTGAATACCGCATCAGTATTTTTCTTTAAAAGGGTTATGATAATAGCTTTCAGGCAAGGAGGAGATCCTATCTTCTCTGTTTTCCTGCTGATTAGCACCACTGAGCACCAGTGAGTGCCTTAGTGATCCCGCAAGGCTTAAGTTACTGTAAACCTTTCGTTCTTTTCTTAAGTATCTCTACTTTTTTTTACACTGATTCTCAACTAAAGACATAGAAAGGCCTTTGTCCAATTAGGTAAGACACTTCTTAAATCACAAAACCCAGTGACCATAGAAAAAAAAGAATGGAGAGAAGCTGAAAGACACAACCAAGCAGAAAGGAAGTGATTATTACTGTTAGTCCATGCTTGAAAAGAACAGAGTGAGATATTATCAGAGTAAAAAAGAAATTATGCCCAAGTGTGTATCTGTTGATACAACTAATTCCAATAAGCTATGTATTACAATATTTGATGCAGCTTAAAAAACAAAAAATGTTGAAAATAGAGGAAAAAAAAAAACAGTCATCATTCATCAACTTTATTTATAAGTCTTGATCCTCTATCTAAATTTTTATAATCACCTAGGGGAATTGTGAACATCTAAATTTACACTTCACATAACATTCATATTGCTTAAACTGTGGCCAAACACGAAAGGCTGCATAAACACTGAGAGTGAACTGACTTTGAAAAAAACAAGAAGGAATATTCTGACTGATTAGCTTCAAAGCTTGGTACACACATATTTAAAATCTGATGAGATTTATTTTTATGTGTTAAAATACCCCACACATGGAGACAAAAAAATATCAGGAATTTAACAGTTTTGATCGTGTTGTACATGGTGTGCTCCCATAATCTCACCACACCATGCACAAACTGATTCTGTCCCACAGCTGATATAAAATCTCATCCTCTGAGCCAGAAATCTCTCATGCTCGAACGTGATCTAGCAAAATCTATGGAGAAGAAACATAGCAACAACTGGAAAATACAACACGCAGTACGATTTGGCAGAAACATTAAATAAACATCTCTCTCCGTACAGCTTCACGAGATGGTCCTCCATATTGGAAATCCACCAGACTTTACATCAGCCGTGCTTGTACTTGTTTCCATCTGCTTCTTCATTTCCCAGTCAGCTCATTCTCTTTATTGGCTACATTCCGTTCCACACCACAATCCACAAGGCTACAACTCATGAGTTCTCAGCTTGTCCAACACACACAAAGATTTTTGATCATAAATACTGAACAAGTTTAACACATGCAATTGTCTGTCCTGACATATTTTAAAGCCAAATTTAATCTTAATATACTGGACTATGAAAACTTTATTAGATATCATCATAAGACCTCAGACGGTCGGGTGTTTGCCATCCTTGGTCAGGAAGGACAAAAACCGATAATCCTGACGATAATATGACATGTGACCATATGACATGATATATTGATTGAAATGAAATTGGATAAGTATAATAAATTGAAAAAAACAAAAAAAAACAAAAACACAACTATCATTTTTTCTAATTGCCCCACATCAGTATTGAACCCATGCTGTTTTGTATTGAAGCACACTGACTTACTTGCTACGCCACCAGTACTCTTAGTTGCACCTTGGAAAAAGCATTGAATTTTTTTCTAATTGGGATGGGAATGCCTTTTTTTCCACTTCCAGCAGGGTGTGATTAGTGGGATTACAAGAACATGTGCGAGGTTGAGTTAAACTCCAGTGAAGATGTGAAAGACTTTTTTTTAAAATATGTTTTAAGATTTATCAAAGTCTTGAAATGTTGCAGGGAGCATTGTTGGAACAAATCCTTCATATTTAACTGGGACATTGCAAATAAAGTCCTTTGCTTGTTGAAGTGTGCAGCTGAGACCGATAGTTCACAATGAGCAGCCTGCAGAACTGCATGCCATCACACAAGCAACAGCCAACAAACGACAATGGAGCTTTTTGTGAAATGCTGCATTTGAACCCGAGCCTTGTATGTGTACCTGTGTACTGGTGCACAAAATGGACCAATTGCTGAGCTGACTTCCGTTTTGTCCAATCACTGGAGAGGATTTTAACATTTGGCAAAAAATGTGAATAACTTGAAAGGTTTACATGTTAGAAAGACCAAAAGTCATAGCACATATCTCCTGAATGAAAGGAACAGTTTTATATTTGAATGGTTGAAGTGAGGCAAAAGGTGTAGGAGGAGTAGCGTGCCAAACATTTTGCAGGAAAGACAATGGGGACGGGAACTTGATGAACCGTACACTGCAAACTGATGCAGAGTGCTGAAACCCTGTCAAAGCAGTTTTCAGCTCATTATGCAAAAACTGAACAACTGAACAGCTGAATTTTTTTCAACGTCCAATCTGGTTTGGTTTTGAAGGACTTTCATCCAATCAAACCAAAGTTTGGCGAAATAATAATAAAAAATGCTGAACTGCCCATGGGGCATTCACATTATTGCTATTATTGCATTCACAATAATAATTTAGTGCAAACACAGCATTGTAATCCATCATTGTTGGAAGAGGTTTGACTTATCTGTTCACCTTATCCCATTCGGACATGGCTTTAATGAGCAACAAAGCACCTGATTTTGTCAAACAAAATAAACTTTGAACTGAGAATTGGGTACTCCATGTTTGCATATCTACACATAAACATTAATCAATATAACCTCACATGGTTAAAAGGGTAGATTATCTTTCACCTCACCTCTTAAAATACCTAAAATTTTCTACAAATTTTAGTACTCATAGTAACATGATGGATCCCAGATTGTTTTCCACAAACTTACATTCAATGTAATGGTGTACATGCAGAGTACAGATGCATATCAAATGAAACAAATGAAGTAGAAATGTTCATCTGTTTTTAATTTCCAATTATTCATTAATCTAATCTGTCATTTCCCTCTTTAAGACTAGCCACGATATAATCAACATAATTTTAAATTTACTCTGGTCGGAAAGTGGGCATGTCAACTCTATTCCAATTCTGCTTAATGCAGTACTGGCATGATAAATAAAATGCTGCTCATCAAGTCCTTGCTGACTATGTAAACATGTAGATAACAACAAGTGACTGAACTTGTTATTTCCTGGACTTTGACATTGATATTTTGATTTTGCAAGTTTTGTATCTTCAAATAAGATATGCACCATTGAACCCCTGCATGATGTCAGCATGCCCTTGCTCAGCTTTTGTGCTGCATCTCTCTGTATGCTTTCATGTTGTTATAAGCTAAAAGCTTAAATAACCCCCAAAGCCCAAAAGCTTATGCGTGATGAGCCACTGTGTCACCCCTCATCTGCAAACCAATGCACCAGCTCTTGTTTTGCAAGGATTTGCACAATATTCCACACATCCATCCTACAGGGTTGAACTTGTGAAATTTTTACACACAGCATGTCAACCTTACTTCACTCCTTACATCTGCACCGTGAGCTTCCCCCAACCTTTTCCTTGTGTCCCATCCTGTTCTCCAGCTCAGCTGGCATCAAAGACTCAGGGAGAGAGAGAGCAGGCTGCAGTGAGTGCCAAGGCAGTTGGATAGTGATGAGTGATTGACGATGTGTTTAGCATACTAAACACTGAAATAGAGAACTATATTTCTACATCTGGTCCTTGTCCGAAAGCTATCCTCTCCTTCCTGTTTCCTTTCCATGTCTGCTACTCACATTGTTCAGCTGCTTGCCTTTGTACATATATATATATATATATATATATATATATATATATATATATATATATATAAACATATAATTGTTCTTTCTCTATATTATTTCTTGCTGTGTTTTTTTTTCTCCAGATGCACAATTTAAGAAAGAGTGGATGGCACAGGATGACAGACTCGATACATAAATACAGCACAAACCCTGAGCATGCAGGTTTTGTGAACCAATCAATGTGGCCAAGAGCCAAATACTTACACAGGCATTTCCTTATATAAGTATGTGAACCGGTACAAACAAATAAATATATAAATAAAATGAATGAGTGATCGATGTGATTTTTTTTCCACATTATCTACAAATGGTTATATGTCATTCGGTTTCCATTAACTGGATACACAATCATAAAGCAATTAAAAATGCCAGAAAAAAAGATTTTAATAAAATTGTCTAGCTTCATGCCACAAAAGCTTGCAAAAACTAGCAAGTGTAAGAAAAAACATTGTACTTTCCATCACTTTTAACAAAAATCTGGTGGACATCCACAAGAGAAAACTAAAGAGAGTTCTTCACTAATGCCTTATTGGTAATATTTTAACATATTTGAAACAGTGCCACAAGTAAATGGGAGTTTCTATGCCGGCTTACACTTAAAAGGTGCAGATGGTCATGGAAATTAGATTATTATTATTATTATTATTATTATTATTATTATTATTATTATTATTTTATGTTCAGTGTTGTGGGACAACTGCTTGTCTTAACTTTACCCTGGTGTTAACTGAAAGTGTCTATTAAAACAGGGCTTTCCACCTAATGTTATTCTATTAATATATAGTTTATATATTTACATATAGGTTACTGAACACTAAAAAAGGCAAATTATCATAAATTGCATTTTGTTAAATAGAATCTGATATGTGATCACATGAAATATCCTTGTTGATGTATTCTGCCAAAAGCTATGGGACTGACTTCTCATGTTAGTATATGATATTGTATCTAATCAGATTTTTGCTGATTGAAGTAGTGATGCATGCAGGCTATATGACATCTGAGGCTGGCAGAAGTAGCAATAGCAGATTTACAATCTTAAAATTTATAGTCAGTCTTAGCACAGCTGTTGTTTCATTTTTTTAAAATTGCTTTTTGTTTGTGAGACAAAGGAGAAAGAAGAAGCACAAGTTTGCTTTCGCAAGGAGAGGCAGAAAGAGGCAAGGTTAGTTACAATAAAATCAAATTCCCCTGTGTTGTGCAGCTCTTATCAGCCTCAGTCCACTAAGCAGCTGCTTTACTTACCATATGTTTTGCAAAACATAACAATTAAATCCTCGGCACAGCCTAGACAAAATAACACCTTGATTTTCGGCAATGAGATAATTATTTGACCCTGAAAAAAAGGGAAATTTCTTCGAGCATGAATCATTTAAAGCTGACACATTTATAAGTACAATAAGATTTTTATTTATTTATTTATTTTTTTAGGTTGTTAATCTGTGATGGACTGGCGCCTGTCTAGGGTGTACATTGCATCTCACCCAATGATTGTTGGGATAGACTCTAACTTCACATGACCCTGAATTGGAATAAGTGGTTAGATAATGGATGGATGGATGGATGATTGACAGGAGTGTCTATTCATTCTATATCTACCTTTTATTAATATTAGTTACTTTTTTTTTTTTTTTTTTTTTCAAAAATCAGTATATTGTTGTTCACCTGTTGCCCAGTCTTTAGCTGCCTTTCCTCCCTGTTCCCTAATCAGATATAATTTACAGCTGCAGACTTCCTCCAGTGGTCTGATAATCTACTCCTCTTTTTGTTACTCTTTGTTGTTTTGCTCATGATAATCTATGAAAGGTTATGACTTTGATTATGACTTCACAGTTGCTTGCTGATTGTTTGTTTGTCTGGTTGTGTGTGTCAGTGTGTTGGTGTGTTTGATTCAAAGAAAACTTCATCATTACTTTTCCTTTTAAACTCACTCTGCTCCCTGTATGTTTTTTTTTTAATAAACCTGTTTTTTTATGCAATGTAATAATTTACTTTTTAAACCAGCAGGCCGGTATACCCCACCCTGTTGACAAGGAATTCAATTCAATTCAATTCAACTTTATTTATATAGCGTCAAATCATGGTAATGCCATCTTAAGACGCTTTAAAGACAGCTCATACTGCTTAGTGAGGACTGTTGTGGGGTAGTGAAGCCAGATGAATATACATGGACATGTTTAACCTTGTTTGTAATGTATAAAGACAAAATGGAATTCTGATAATACAGCAAGAAAACCACATGAGATAAAAACATTGAAGGGAGACATTGCAAAGTTTCTCCAAAAATTATTCAGGTCATGGCAGAGGTCAAAGATAAATAAAATATATATTTTCCTATTTACAGCAAAATGAATGAGCTGTCCACCTCTGCTCTCTTTAGATATAAGGCTTTACAAGAATTTTGAGAAATATAACTTGATATAGCCAAGACAAACAATTACCCTTGGTACACAGTGATTTTGTGTACACATGTTCCTAAATTTGCTCAGATAATTTATTTAATTTTCTTATGGCATTTTAGTAAGAATAATTTTTTTCATTGCCACTTCAGTAGGCATTGGAGTCACCCAACACACTGCCACTCACTCAAGAATAAACTAATTTAGTATAAAATTCATAATGAATATTACATATACATTTCTTTTTACATATAAATTTATATTATATGTATATAATATAAAATTCATTAAATACACACCTCCCATGGGCTCACCATCTGCGGGAAGAGGCGTAAGGGTCAATGTGAGCTGGGCAACAGCAAGAGGCGGGGACTCTGGCGGTCCAATCCTCAGCTGACACATGGCTTGGGCTCTGGAACCAGTACCCTCGATAGGGGCTTGACTTTCTTCCACTCTGGAGTTGCTCATGGTGAGAGGCACCGAGCAGGTGTGGGCAATCTTAATAGCCCTCGGCCTGGTGCCTGCACATTGGGGTTTACCCCGGTGGACGAAAGGGTAGCTTCCCTCCACCTTTGGATGGGGAAATGGGTCCTGACTGTTGTCTGTGCTTATGAACTGAACAGCAGTTCTGAATACCCACCCTTTCTGGAATTCTTGGAGGGAGTGTTGGAGGGTGTTCCTTCTGGGGACTCCCTTGCTCCCTTGTTCTGCTGGGGGACTTCAATGTGGGCACTGACAGTGAGACCTGGAGGGGAGTGATTGGGAGGCATGAGACCATGGTTCTCAGCCAGAATAGAGTGGATTGCCCTCTCCGGGTTGGGAGTAAGGTCCTGCCTCAAGTGGAGGAGTTTAAATATCTCGGGGTCTTGTTCACAAGTGAGGGAAGGATGGAGCGTGAGATATACAGACAGATCGGTGTGGCTTCTGCAGTAATGCAGACTCTGCAGCGGTTTGTTGTGGTGAAGAAGGAGCTGAGCCAGAAGGCGAAGCTCTCGATTTACCAGTCGATCTACGTTCCTACCCTCACCTATGGTCATGAGCTGTGGGTCGTGACTGAAAGGAGATCTTGTATACAGACGGCTGAAATGAGTTTCCTCCACAGGGTGTCCCGGTCTTCCTTAGAGATACGGTAAGGAGCTCGGTCATCCAGGAGGGGCTCAGAGTAGAGCCGCTACTCCTCCGCATTGAGAGGAACCAGTTCAAGTGGCTCAGGCATCTGGTCAGGATGCCTCCTGGACGCCTCCCTGGTGAGGTGTTCCAGGCACGTCCCTCTGGGAGGATACCCCGGGGAAGACCCAGAACACGCTGGAGGGATTATATCTCTTGGCTGGCCTGGGAATGCCTTTGGATCCCCCCGCAGAGCTGGCAAATGTGGGTGGGGAGAGGGAAGTCTAGGCTTCCCTGCTTAGACTGATTGCAGTCCAATTATGCGGTGTTATTTTTATATTGAAAAGAAAGAAAGACAGAAAAATGTTTTAACCGTGTTAGCAGAATCATGGTGTTCAGTCTTGCAACGCTGGAGTAAGAACAGTAAAATAATTGTCTTTAAACTATGTATTGAGATGTCGTCAATATTAAGCCAAAAGAAAGTGGAAAAAAAAAAAAAAACCTTTACCTGGATACCTCAACAATAAACTGGAAAACAAATTGAAAATGTACTCTGTGTGGCATGATATCAAGAAGTTATAAAAATGTGACTTACTGTTGTTGAATAAGTTAATGTGCTCTTTCTTAAGATCAATTTTTATTTTGTCTTTACTGGGTAAGAAATGCAACAGGATTATAATGGGATATTTGGTTTTGGCTTGATCGTTTTTTGTGGTGTGTTTCTATCAGCAGGATTTTGACAGTATTTTTCAGTCTGTGTGAGTGTGCCTGTGCTCTAAAACATACTTGTATTATAACAGGAATACTATGCATACAACCTTTGTAAATCTTGTAAGATCATAGGTGCAAAATAAACACTGGTATGTTCATACATTGGACAGGATCTCCATGGGTTAGTCATACCTGAATCAAGGTAAAAGCAAACGCTGTCATGAGATAATGGAAACCACAAGAACTAAAAATGACTGTGTCAGACAGGAAGAGCTCTGGGGACTCATGGGTAGCTTAGACGCTGTTGCCCTGTGTGGACCATCAACACAAGTGCTAAAATTTGAAATGGCAAAATTGACATTTTGATCCTCTCGGGTGTTTCTCACCTCTCTTGAATCAAGTAAGCTGTCAGTTTGATGACTACATAATAAAGTTGAAGATGTTTGCTGAGTCCGAGGATTCTGATAAACTTTTTATATTTGTACGGAGTCTATCTTTTCCCTATTTACAACTGAGTTCCAACAAAATACATGAAATATCTAAAGGGCATTTTGTACAACTTACCATTCTTCCAAAAACAAACAATAATCGATCAATAAAGAAAAATTAAGAACAGTTTTTACCCAGGTTCAAATTCATTTATGTACTGAACATCTCTACATCCTCATTATGTCACTATAAAGAATCAGAGGTGTAAGTGTGTGTATAAATATTGTATGACATAAATCTGTAATAAGATCATCGTTGTGCTGGGCAATATATAGTTGTCCAAGGAGTCCCCTGTTGTAAATAATTAAAAAGCATGTACACATTAATCTTGTCTGGTCATTTAGAAGGATTGCAAGTTTGAAGCAAAGGTCTAAATCAAAGTCAGTCAGTCATTTTCTGAACCTTTTAGTCCAATCAAGGGTTGCGGAGGAGCTAGAGCCTATCCCACACTGCAAAAAATCCAACTTGTATTGGTTGGCCTGAAACAGTCATTTAAACCTGAAAATATGTATTAATGGCATTTAAAGCAATAATGTTAGTAATCACAACCAAACAAGCAAGTTGTTTGCTCCATAACAATTAGGTGAGTTGTTAAAAATGATAACTTTAAGTTGGAGTTCAATACAAGGGACAACAGTTCTGCTAACTTTAATTTCTTTGTTGTAAAATGCGGGAAAACCAACTTTTTGAGTTTGTAATTTTCACTTGAAGTCTCGCTTGGCTGTGCTGCCTCAAACTGGACTCCACGCAGGTAAGTTTTTATTTAAATTAAGTTTAAATGGTATGGGAATTGTTGATTAGTGTTGTGTAGTATGTTGTAGATTTATGGAAGAGGCAAACTACTTATGTTCAACATTTAAACACAAACAGCTTTTCACTCAGCAGTCGTTAGCAGAACTGCTACATGAGTTAGCAGCTAGCTTATCTGGGCTGAAACATTTCAAACAGGAGAAGACATGTTAGCTTCTGCTGGTTAGTATTCAGTTAATTCATGCTCACCTACTAGCTGCACCTAAAGAAATAGCCATTAGGGTTTTAATGCCAACACATTAGCTGATATTTCATGTACTAAGTATCAAGACAACATGGAGCAGTTTGTGTAACACTTTTTTTGTAGTAACATTTACAACATGCCCAGTTCAATAAAACACTTCATGGTTCTACCATTTACATATTAAAATAAGATGTAAGTCATGTCAGTGTTGATAAAATTATTATAGTGTAATGGTAGGAAAGGCCAATCTACCTATTTAAAATATTGGTTGGTCATAATACAGGCCTGCCTCGAATTTACTACATTGCTTTTGATTAAAAAAAAGGTTTAAATATTTGTACTATGATCCACTGTGGGCTCCCAGGCTTGGATATATTGTCCTTTTGTTTAAAAACATTGAAATGCATTTAATTGACTGCCCTGTTTTATACTGGCTGCTGACTTTCTTAATCTAAACTGATGTAGGTGTTGGATTTTGGTATAGATATAGGTTGATAACCTTAAATAGTATGTTATTTGTAATAATGTTTACTGTAGCAAAATATATTAAAAAGAAAAAAAAAAAACACTAAATGTGTACTCTTTTCAGCTCAAGGGTCTAGTATAGTCTTTGCATTGTCATTAAATTTATAAAATGTTATGTGTAATGTATAACATTTCTGCTGACTGCCTTACTAATTCCCAGCAAATTGTCATCTATGTTTTTTCAGATTGAAATGAATGCAGTTCAAGTTCTGCAAGTTTACCAACGCCATTGAAGCTGTTCAGTTGAAACATTATTGACCACATCATAGAGGTTCAACATGGCTTTGCAAACACGGACTGCAGCACTTTCAGAACCAGTGCTTTTAAATCACATCTTTCAAGATTGCATAGGAATGTCCAACTGTTCTTTTTTTTTTTCTTTTAATGAGAGCACAAGTTATCTTTCATTTTTCTTACATTGATAAAAGCACAAGCTGTTATTTTATTTTTCTCACCCATGTTGGAAGGGATTCTACGCTGCTAGTTTAAATAAAACTAAGGTTTTGAGGATGTATGTTGCATCTGTAATTATGTATGCATTTGATTAGAAGTTATTGAAATTAAATTATGAAGTTGAATTACATTAGCAGTGTGCAATTTTAACTTACTCTAAAATTGTTCTGCTATACTAACTTGACCAAATTCAAGTGGATTTTGTGAAAGAATTTGAGTTATTACTGTATAAAATTAAGAGTTGAAGCAAGTAAAGATTCAAAGTTATAACCATGTACATTTTTAAATGAGAAAACTTGTGGAACAGTTACCAGAAGTAGAGATGAAAAGTCATTACAACATAAAATTATAATTTAGTGGCACTTACAATTGAGTTGTAAAAAATCCTAATTTAGAGTTGAGCAAACTCAAAAGCAAAACTTAATTCAGTTTAGCTGTCCAACTTAAAATTTTATCGAAGTTTGTTGCCTTGAAATTTTAAGTTTACTCAACTTTTTCTTTTTTACAGTGCAGGTATTGTTGGATGAGAGGCAGTGTACACCCTGGACACGTCACCAGTCCATCACAGGGCCAACACATAGAAACAAACCATCATTCACGCTCACACTCACTCCTACGGACAATTGAGGGAAGGGATATTCAACTCAGTCCAACAAGGTCTGCAGTCAAGCAAGGTTTACATGTATCATGGCTTCAACACAGCCGACTCAAATTATTGAGTCTTCATGCAGAACCTTATAGGCTGTTGGATCCATTCCATTTGATTCAGGTGAGTTGAAGCTGAAATACTTGGGAAACCTGCTGGAAACCTCATAGGACTGAGTTGAATACCCTGATTTAGAGTAACCAGTTAAGCTAACATGTATGTCTTTGGGCAGTGGGAGGAAGTTGGATTACCCTCCCCCCAGCTGAAGCCACAGTGCTGACCACTATACCGCTGTGCAGTCCTCAGATGAAGTCTATGGAAGTTTATGTGGTGCTCCTTAAAGATACAAGCGAAAGTCTGCAAGCTGCTTCTGAAGCTTTGTGTTAAAGGGAGCAATAATAAAAAAAAATGTGCTGATGGACACCAGCCAGTTTCATCACCAGAACTACAGTATGTGTCCTGATATTAATAAAACCAATAAAAACACGAGTTAATTTTGGTAAAGGGATGATAGCATGGTAACAGCATCGAAGCAAGTTGCAAATGGACAAATTATAAACAAGCTTAAAAACTGGCCACCCCAGTCCTGTTTTTCTCACAGAATTTCAGCCCCCTAATGTGGTTTAAAAATCCCCATGTTTTTCAACCTAGTCAATTCATAGAAACCTATGGATTTAATATAGAGACAAAAATAATAAGTGGCAGCATTAATCACCGGTACTTGTTTTACTCAATAACATTCCAATCAATATGTCTTTCAATATTCTCTGGATTTAATATTTCTTGTTAGACATCTGTCAGTAAAATAATGCCTCAGTCCAAAAGTATAGTACCACATACATAAAAAATATTCCTTTTAACAAAATTTTAATGTAACGTTTTTGCTATAAATAGGAAAATATATGTTTTATTCATCTTTGACCTTAGCCATGACCTAAATCGTTGTGATGTCTCCCTTCAATGTTGTTTTCTCATGTGGTTCCAGTTTGTCTTTGTGCAGAGTTCTGCACTACAAGCAAGGTTAAACATATCCATGTATATTTAGGTGATCTGGCTTCACTAAACCAACAACAGTCGATGTTGAGCTGCTTGTCAACATGATGGGATTCTCTGTCCTGTTAGTTAAAAATGGAAATTAACGCATTACATTAAAAAAAAGACAAATTGCTTGGCTTATTTTCTACTCTTTCTAAAGCAAGTCCAGTAAAATAAAAGGACCATACACGGAGCAGAGTAAGTTTAACAGGAAAAGTAATAATGAACTTTTCTTTGAATCAAACACACCAACACACTAACACACACAAACAGACAAGCAATCAGCAGGCAACTGTGTGAAGTCATAATCAAAATCATGACCTTTTATAGATTATCATGAAGAAAAGCAGAAAAGAGTAGAAGTAAAAATAGAAGAAGATCAGACCACTGGAGGAAGTCTGCAGCTGTAAATTATGGCTGATTAGGGAACAAGGAGGAAAGGTGGCTACAGACTTGACAACAGGTTAAAAATATGATACTGTTTTTGAAAAAAGTAATTCTAAAAACACAACACCAAAAAAACACAAGATTTTAAAGGTAGACAGAAAATGAATAAACAAAAAAAATATAATTCTTATTGTCAAACTCCATGATCTGACCAGTGCCTCATTCTCACTGCGGGTGTCTTGCAGCAGAGAAACTCTTTCCACTCGCAGGACTGCAGCCGTGGAGGACCGGAGTTCCCCACCCCTGATAAGGAGTGATGTTTTTATAAGCCGGTTAATATGTTAGCAAATAATTCTACATACTGTTGCATGGTGTAATTGAATTACGGCATGACTGTACCCTGATCCCAATGTCTGTCACAAGCACATATAAAGCATGCTGCCTGTCTCTCTCCCTTACCGCTGACTTTTTAATGTTCAGTTTCATGTTTCTTTTATTTATTTTTTTCCCTTGACACTTGCTTTCTTGCCTGCCCCCCCACCATCAAATATTTTCATCAGATGGGTTGTAATCAGTTTTCTTCCACGTTGTCTCCCTAGTCTGACACATTTTCCTTCAAATAACTACAGTCTTACTCATCTTGAATGATCAGACCAAGGGTTTGTCGCACATTACGTCCTGTTGTCATGATATCAGTTACTGAAATAAACACACATATACTTTTATAATGTTATAAAATTCCCACCATCATCCACACAGCCCAAACTGATTCAAAATGGCTAATTCTAATATTATTATCGTTTTTATTATTATCATTGCAGGTGCAGATATTGTGTCCATGCCACAGCACCATTAGTGCACCGTACATAATGACACCAATGCTGTTTCACTATTTTACCATTCCCAGATAATCACCATGTGTCTCTTTAGAGTCTGTATCTGTATCTGTGTTCATACATCCGTGTGAACAACCTGCCCAACAGTGTTTGCACAAAGTTGCTAATAAACAGACACAAACAGATGGACAGACACATATTGGAGGCAAAAACATAACCTGACAAGGTAAAAACATTACTCTCTATTTCCTAAAACCATCATTTTCATTAATGTAATTGGTCAAATGTTCTTAACATTAAAAAACCTCTTAGAAAAGTACACTTTGGTGCATATGTGGTTCTTACTATCCCTGGTGTGTTTTCTGTTGTTTTCTTCTTTTCCAGAGCAATGTCATTTGACCTTGTGTCCTCCCACTTCTTCTATGTGACCAAACAAAAGACATGCTTCATACTCTAATGGAAAATCAGACAACCATGACTTAAAATGGAATTCAAAATTTTAACAATATGTCTGAGATTATCTGACCTTATCACACTGATCCAAAGAGATTAGAGCCGTCCAGAGCTTTTTCAAAAGACACATTTTAACAAATGCACGTGATTGATATATTTATGAAGTCATCATGGCACACATTAGATATGTCTTGTCTGAATTAGAAGAGATCAGCTGCATTTATCATAAGCTGCTCAAGATTTAATTAACGTTTCCGATATCAAGTTCATAAATAAATGATGATGGATTGTTTAAAGGGAAGCTTTAAAGGGCTTTTAATTCATCTTTAATTAACATATATTAAGAGTCTGTAGAAATGATCAAATACAATAAACCCTTAGTTCTGTTTAATTATTTATTTTTTACTTACTGTACGTGTTATGGTTATTATTACTTTCAGATGTTAAAATGATAGACTATTAATATGAAAGCTGGATGTTGCATCTTAGATTTAATTAGAGTTCTTCCTCTTTAATATCAAAATAACATATTTCCCATCATACATTTTAACTTTGTGGGCAACTCTTCTGTTTTAAGTTTTTCCAATATATCAAATTACATGGAAAACATGTAGTAACCCTGTTTATGCAATCTTAAGCACAGAGTCACAAAAATAAATAGCATTTGTAAGGACATTAAGACATTAATTTCCATTAATGCAACTATTACACTTCAGTACTGATTACAGTGGAACACATTTTGCCACATATTCATGCAAATTGGTGTGTGGCTACCATTTTTTCTTTTTTTTTTTTTAATTGAGGAAAGGCTCACATATAAACAATAAGCATGGACATGAGCTCATACATACTGGTATTAGGGTTCTAACAAGCTCACTAATTGTGGGCAAATCTGCCCATCCTGGGTTCCCTCTTCATCAGGACTACCTGCCATGTGGCATCACCAGCTGAGTCAAAGCTGTTCATCTGAAAATTACACATTACATAGACAGACACACACTGATTGCAGTCATTATCTATTTTGGCAGACTCTTGCAATAGCCTACTTTGTCCACAACAAAGCTCTTGTCCTCTTGCACTGAAAGTCCCAGAGACAGCAGTTTGCATCCCCCAGCCCAGCACATTCTAACAGGGCTTAACACAATTTCATAAGCTGTCAGGACAGAAAGGAAATACGTTCAGTGGAATTGCTGAGACTGAAAGTGACCAAAATAGTTACATTTTCTTTGAAGTGATTTAAATTATAAAAGCAAGTTTTCTTTCTAGTTTGACAGATTTCTTCCCTATGGGGCAAACCTTAACTCTTTGCATGTCATGTTTTCCTTGCTTTGTTGAATTCCCTTGGTGTCACACTGTTACAACCTGTGTACCCTCCAGCATTTCTTATACCTTAAAAGCTAAACCTTGTCTAATTCTTAAATCTAACGCAGTCATTTTTGTGCCTAAACCGTGGCACATGGAGTCAAATAGAGAAAATCACCAAATCAAATGCCCTGCAACATGATTCGCTGCCATCTTTTCTGCCCCCTGATGTGGCATTTGTGTGCACATTCAGAATGTCAGCCAGCGTGTTGCGGCACAAATGACAAAAGACACCTTGTGCGTATATCAGAGATACTGCCAAATCCCTTTCCAGGTCGGTCGTGTTTTCTTCATCTGACGTCACATAACACATAACTTATTCAACTGAGAGTTTGGACAGCTACATGTCTTGTCTGATAAACACAGAGTTGACAGCTATTTCTTTTCACCTGACAAAGTGGAGCTTCCCTGGGGGGCTGTGACGCACACTGAAGATCACGCCGCCCCCCCGCCCAGATTCTGTCACTTTCCCCCACAGGAGCTCTGGTCAAGCAGCTGGAGTCACTGAGGTAGTAAAAAGGAATATCACTCTTGACCAGCCTCTTAGCCATCAAAGTTACCACTGACAATTAATAAGGGCTGTCTTGAGAGGTTGAGACATTTTCTTGAAGATTTATTTTTTTATTTAATTATTATTCTATATATAAATATATATACACTCCTATGCACATCCATTCGCACAACATTGTGCAGATAGATAAAGTATTGCAGTGCTGCAGAGGTCATAGCTTTAATGTTTACACAACGTTTGCTTCAGAGATCTCTTCACCGATAAACTAAAGTGAGATGAAGAATAGGTTGTGAAATCTGTTATGTAGTTTACTTGAGGGAAGACGGGTGTTCCTAGAAGTAACCGTTGCTCCATTTCTTTTTTATTAGAGTCACTAAACCAGAAAATCAAAGTCCTTCTTGCAATCATGGAAAATCTTTGATAAGGCAGCATAAGTGCCTTTAGTCAGCCCTGTGACCAAACGCAAATATCAAAATTAAATGTCATTCGAGACTGTATTTGAACAGTTTTTTTTACCTGCTGATATCCTTCTGTGGCAAACTCATTGCTTCCCAATGTAACTTAAAATCATCAATCTACTGATGCTCTCCGACGTGGTTTTAAATCCATGTTTGAAGTTTCCTCAAAGGCTGAGAAATAATGGTTTTAGTTCAGGGTTTTAAGATTTCTCCCTCAGGTTTTAGAATGCTCCTCTAAACAAAGCCTCAGATCTGAATAGGTTGAAAAAGGAAGATTTGGCATGAGTCTGTAATTGCTTGGGATTTCACAGTCCAAATTTGTGTTGCCTGCCTTGAGGCAGAGTGGTTTAAAAGAATGCGCCAGTGATCTTAAAGGCAGGGTTTTAGATAGGCCCGTGGTTTAAGAGGCGTTGTTTTGTTGCATCACATTGCTCATGCCTCAAGTAGAGCCTCTGAAAAGGTTGTCATGAACTCCATGTCTGTTTCTCATCTGTTGGAACAGTTTACATGATGTGTGTCTATTTATATGTGTTCCCACTTCCCTCCCTGTTTTGGTATGGTTCACTGTCTACCTTTATGTAAGACTATCTGGCTGCCTGACATCTGCAG
Source organism: Telmatherina bonti (assembly GCF_933228915.1). Classification (NCBI taxonomy): domain Eukaryota; kingdom Metazoa; phylum Chordata; class Actinopteri; order Atheriniformes; family Telmatherinidae; genus Telmatherina; species Telmatherina bonti. Next base: position 24,633,215 of record NC_136615.1, read on the forward strand.
GTGACAACATTGTGTCAAAAAAGTCTGAAATTTGAGGCGGCAATTCAGCTGACGGAGTTTGTAGTGCCCAGAGCTAAATGGATTTATGTGTGTGTTTTGGTGTGTGTATGAGTATATGTGACTTTGCTTTATAGTGCAGGGGCAGAGGAAGGTTGGAACATGTCAGTCTTGTTGATAGCTGTAATCATAAAGAGTCTTTTATGGGTAAAATCTCATTAGTGCGAATAACTGATAAGACAAATCTGGTTTACACACATCCTTCATGGTGTCTTCAAAACCACAGGCAAACACACAGAGACACTCATGCATATACTCATACTAAAGTACATTTATATATCTATCTTTGTGTATGATTAAATCATGACAGTTTGTTAGTTAGAGTTTATGTGAAACCTAAGGACAAATGCACATGACATGTATTTATTTGTCAAACCCCACATGATCATGAAGGTGACCTCTTTGAGCTCAAAACTTTAAGCTTTTTTTATAAACATAAACCTTAAATCATACATTTTCCTTGTTACAGAAGATTTTTAAGTGTAGGTAAAGAACCACACTTGAAAATAAAAACAGGCAAATATTATAAACTGAGAACTTTAGGGTTTCACATCAACATTGATTATCCTGTAGCCTATTTGTGCAACATGGACAATGGTAGCTGGAGGTTTAGTGATTTTGAACATTATTATATCATTCTGAGTATTTAATGCTAAAAGTGGTCCTCTCCACTCTTTTTTATGTCTATAAAGGAGGAAACATTCCGTTACATTAGTTTATGTTTTATTATTTTTTATATATAAAAAAACCCAATAATAATTGCATTTAAAAGGTATGTGTTATGGCATGTCAAGTGTCATAACACCTTGTTTTGACATGCCACCAAAGCTATTGCTAAATGATATCCACTAGAATGGCATTGTCAAAATGAATGTATTTTAACCCAAACTATGAACATTTACAAACTCTGTTGGAGAAGTTTTAATCATGGCTTAACCAAATGTTTTGATAACTGTCATCATAAAAGCCCTTTTTACACAGCTAGCAGACAACAATGATGTAATCTTGTTCTTATGGCCTCTAGAAAAAAGCTCTCTCATGTCCTTTCATGGAGTACAGTGTATAACAGTCTTTCAAACTTAAGACTTAAGTTGGACTTGTTGGACAAGACATGGGTACGGCAATCTTTCATATGGATTTGATACCTTCTGTTTGTCTTTTATTTTTTCATTTTCTTTGCACCAATATTATGATTGGAATGCAGCCATGATCGATAATGGACTGTGCACAACATACACCTTGAACATGCATGCAACTGGTTATTTTCTCTGATTTGTAAAATATGCTGAGCGCACTAAGGAGATGTTTTATCTTTAAAAATGCAAATTTGCTAAGTTAGCTCTTTTCATCTCTCCCAGCTGTTAAAATGCAAATTCACAATGTTGTTTTCTACTAATTGATTTTCATGAGGTACTGCAGCTACTAGCAAGCTAATGTTCCCACCAAAAATGCATGCATTTGGTGAAGTTGTGGATCAATTTGACCCCAACTTTCTTCTCTCTTCTTAAAGCTGAATTAAAGAAGAAGGGAAATAAATCTGAACTTTTGACAATCCCAGAGCTGCATCAGACATGCCAGTCATTTTTTCTCCTGTTTTTAAGTCAGCTGTTTTTCCATGCCTGACTTTGAGAGTTAAATCCATGAAACTGCAGGTGACACTCCAGCACAACTAGACTTTGTATTTTGAATGTGTTGTCAATGTAAAAATCCAGGACTTTACTGAAATCTTGGATGGTGTTATAAATTGAATTTGTCATCATACTAAATGGGCTTTTAAACATAAAACTGTGGACTGAAGATCTACTTTACATTTTATTTGGAAAATTAGCTCAGTCACCAGCACTAGAGCAAAGTGGGAGAAACAAATCTGCTTGAACTCCATCTAAAAACATAAGCTCTTTTGCTTTGATTTCGCTTTGATATCATTATGTATCTGCATGCCAGTGTAGTGCATGCTTAGACTGTGGGGCATCTAAATGAGACAATGACTATTTAAAATGTGTAAGTGACAGAAAATAGGAGATTTTTTATTTATTTGTACACAGTTCTGAGATGTTTTGACATGTTTCATCAATGGGCTTCTTAAATGTTTAGATCTGTATTTAGACTTTTGAAACACATAAACTAATTTCTGTAACAGTTAATTTTTACATTTTTTGCCCATTTTCTGTGTTGCAACAGTGTAATCGTTCGGATTCAAATATGTTGTAAGTCTATTCCACTTTTTCATTTAGAGTTTTTCCACTTCTTACAGGTTTTTATTTATTTGTCTATTTTACTAACATGGCAATTACTGACATACTAAGGACATGTGTGTGTTTTAAATGTTTTTTTTTTCCCCTCAAACAAAGTGAATCAATACAATCCCACATTGCTGTGTAGGGTTTCTATAACAATAGTATAATTTTTATTCGGTTTCAGCTGGTAAAGCAACACTAATTACTGAACTATTACTGAAGCCACGATAACACAGTGGTTATGATAATTGGTAATACAGTTGTATTTATGTTATGACCAAGTGCATTAAGGTAAGACATGGACAAAAGTATCCTTTATACTACTTTTGACCTTTAAGTAGCTTCTCAGATCAGCTGAGAATAAGTTTGAATCCTGCCCACAGTGATTGCTCCATTGCCATTCTAATCACTTTTCAATCCAACTTACAGTGCCATTATATCTGTTAATTCTGACAGCTCCCCCACCCATTAAAAAGCCCATCAGTCTGTCTATCCACCTTCTGGCTACCATGTCTGCTCTTCAGCCTGCTTTCCTTCTGGCAGCTTGTCTTCTTTTTTACAGCTGCTTTAGCTGACTGCTCATGTATAGTGATGTTTAAGTATGTCCCTGCTGAGCGCCCCGGGGAAGCTGATATATGAGAGGCAGTTAGTGCTGCTGTCTGCCTTGTGGGACTATTAATCAAAGAT